>NC_056567.1:5008477-5021569 GCF_013358625.1 Macadamia integrifolia | reverse complement strand
ATTTTTTTTTTTTTTCTTAATTTGGTCGGAAAATAAAATGGGAAATTATAGTGTATAAGTGAATTTTTTTTACATGTAAAATATATTTATCTTGCAACCAAACATCTCAATTAATTTTTTCTAGAAAAAAATTTTCACTTTACATACAAAATTTGCATCCCCTGGCAATCAAACAAAACCTTTATTTTTGGGTAAGTGTTTTTTGTCTGAGAGTAACCCGCTGTCCAGAGTCTCCAGACATAATAAAGAAGAATTTATCAAATAATTGCAAAAGAAGATAAATTAATAGGCTACGAGAAATAAACTTATCTTCAAATCACAATCAATGTTCAAATAAATTAAGAAAGTAAAGCAACAGAAGAAGAAGTAAAATTAGTTTGGGCTGGTAGTAAGCCAAATTGGTTGGGGAGCGGATGTTTACTCATGGAGTCTCCATTGAAAGAATATTATCCTCCAAGATGAATACCCATGTCATAGCCCCAACCTTGTTTCAGATAGTAACAACCATCGAATTTTATGATGATGGGCAAAATAGATGCAATTCCCTTGGGTGGATTTATGCTATCTACAAGCTTTCGAACAGGACCACCACCACCACCACCACCAATAATGTCCATGCTTATGTGATAGACTAAGAATTTATGATGATGGGGCAAACTAGATGCAATTCCCTTGGGTGGATTTATGCTATCTACAAGCTTTCGTACAGGACCACCACCACCACCAATAATGTCCATGCTTATGTGATAGACTAAGTATTAGTCAATCTTGTAATAGCATGAGCTCCCTCTTATGGCATAGATATGGTCCTTGTTGAATAAAACATACGCGAATGAATCTGAGCAGAAACAAGTCCATGCCATGTCCCCAGGTCTAGAGAAGGTCGTAGCTGAATCAAAATAATAAAATCCTCTGATCTTGCCAATTCCAATCAGAATCTTATATTTTTCATTTCATAGTTGAAAGTCACAAGAACAGGAGACTTGGTTGAGATCCGGATTTTTTTTTTCAAGTGTGTCAAATTCAGATAGAAGGGAATGAAAATGATCAGAGTGATCAATGGGATGATATGATTGTTGACAGCAGGATTAATATTGTCAATGCAAACACCAAAAAACAAGAAGAATCATTTAAAAAAAAAACGTTAATATAAATAAAAATGACATAAAGATTTAACGTGGTCCACATACAATATGAAGTGTTACATCCATAAGTGAAGCCAAAGATGTTTCAGTATGTGATAAAGAAAAAAAAAGAGCAAATGGAGATCTCTCAAAAACACCAAAAATTTTAGCAAGAACCATTCACCATAAACCTTAACATGAAAAATGTTCAAATCACTCTTTTATTTGTTGCTTGCAGAAGATGATAATAAAACAAATAAATATCCTCCAAGCTGAGTCGATCCATTGAGCCTCCGCTACCATCACAAAACTCACAAAATTTTCTTAAGTCGTTACAAAAAATGTCAGAATGGAACAATCTTCGAAATAGAGAGAAGAATTCATTACACACAACAATTACTCTCAATGAATGGACTCATGGTCATGGATGCATTCCTCCTTGCATGATAGGACTCAATTGTCTTTTTAAAAAAACATAGGGGTACTGCTGACATTCAAATTGTTGCTACCTAGCTATCATGGTAGAGATGTGAGGAGTGTTTTACCAAAATAAAAAAGGAAAAATATGTGAAGAGTGTAGACAGACCATAAACCTTGTCCGTTGAATTACCTCCTATGGGTAGTTTAAGAAAGTTGCAGTTTTGATTATATCACAGCAGAGTTTCTGCATTTTCTTGTGATATACCCACATATCCCTTAACAGACTTTTCTTCATTTCCGAGTCGAGGGTAAATCATGAAGCTCCTTATGCCACGAACTTTCATGGCCATAGCTCTTAGATCATTCCGCAGGGCTTCTTTCTGCAGTTCTGCTTCGAAATGGGAAGGTGGGGTTTCAATGGTGCAGGGAGCTTCGAGAGGAATTGGGCTTGAATTTGTGAGTAGTTTCTTTGAAAGCATTAGTAGAATAATCCATGTTTTGTTGATCTTTTGGTTTTATGATTTACTTGGCTTCAATTTCTGATGTTTTACTGATTATATATGGCTGGTTCGTGATTCTGGGAGATCTCTCTCTCTCTCTCTCTCTCTCTCTCTCTCTCTCTCTCTTTATGGTTATATCACTAATCTGTACGTTGGTTTATTGGTGCTTTCGTAACCCCCACTCGCTAGGGTGTTAAGTTGACATTCTGATGGTTCCTGACGTCCATAATGGAATCATTGCGGATATTAAGTCTGAGTTTTTTTTTGGAGGGGGGAAAAGAAAAGGGGGTTGGGAAAGGGGGGGGTTATTGCTGTTCAAAATTCGTAATTTCTTTGTTTTGCCTTCTTTCCCCCTTTATTCAAAGCCCCCATGCCAATACCGCTCTCTTGTTTTTTTTTTTTTTTTGTAATAAATCTTCTTAATCTTTACAGACGCCTTTGTATATTCTCATGTGTCTTGGTCTGTATGCAATGCCTACATCATAACCCTTTCATTTTTATTATTAGTCTTAGATTCTTTTTCATGGATTTCTTCTGTGTGGAATGCCTACATCATAGCCCTTTCATTTTTTTAGTAGTAATTTTTTTTTTCATGGATTCATGCTTTACATCAGGTTTACCGCATACACCGCATACCAGTATGGCTGGTTAAACATTTTATATTCAGGTTTCAGTCCTTTGTAAATTTTATTTTTTCTGTACGTTGTTGTCAAAGGCAATGTTTCTTTTTCTATTTTTTACATATGGTAGGTTTTCACTTGTATCATCACACTCATTATACTCTGTTTCCGACACAAATCTGATTCATATGAATACTTTCTTCTATGGTTTAATTGTGGGTCGAACAGAACCAACAGTCTCAAATAAAGGAGGCAAGTTATTAATGATTTACATACTATTTTGGGATTTTCTGCTTTGATGAGGAAAGAGAGTGACACCATGAAATAGGTTCATTAGACTATGGTAAAACAGAATCAAATCAGATTTTCTGGACAGATTTGGTCATAATTAATACCCATACACAGCTGCAGTGTGATAGACTTTCATAGTTTTGATGTCATGGATGCCCTAGATCAGCAGTTCTTTGCATTTTATGAAAGTGAATGCACATAGAAATTGAGAGCCATTGTAAAGTATTTCGAAAATAAATGCACACAGAATTGAGAGTCATTTTCTATACAGTATGTCTAGTGGCCACTGACGCATTCTTTTGGATCATGACAAGTGCTATTTGATTTTACAAGGTCCATGATGAGGCTCTTTAATATTCTGTTGAAATTTTCATTTCTGTCGTTATCCTTATAAATCTTAAATGTATATCTCCAACTCTAGGATCCACGCTTAAAGATTTGGTGAAAGCTTTTATAATCGTAGTTGTTACGGAATCTAGGAGACCCAAGGAGTTGGAGGGGGCATGGACGTAAGGTCACCAAGCACCCAAGGCGTTCAAAATACTTGGATGCCAAGGCATTGCCTAGGCAACACCTTGACAACTATGTTTACAATACTGGCCGATGACCAGACTCAAGGGTTGGGACCGGCAGTGTAAAAACATTAGCGGAATCCCTACTTGAGTTGATAACTCTAACTCTATTCTAAGGGTACCTTTGGTAACCAAAACCGTGCAAGTGAAACTATAGTTTATTTCCATTCAAGGAACAACCAAAGAAAGGAAATTGTTTCCATCTGACCATAAGCTATCATAGGTATCAAAACATGTATGGGATCTGTAGATACTGACCAATTAGTTCATTGAGACTCTCACTTTTTCTAAGACAAGTAAAAAATGGCTAATCATGTTTGAATTACCAGCTCAAAGTTGACATATTGTAGGTAAGTTAATGAAGACATTTTTCACTTTTGGATTATATAACAGATATTTATGGTTGTTTTACATGGTTCTAATGGTATTTGTTCCCCGCAACATCAGCATTTTGTACGAGAAGCAAGTATACTTTCATGCCATTCTTCCTGATTTCTGATAAATTCTCCTTAAAGGAGGTTTGAGTTAATAATGTTTAGTTCTCTTGATACTGCTCTCACTACTTGTGTAACTTGTCTGTTGCTCTACAGGTTAGACAACTGTTGGATAAAAAAGACAAAGGGCACGTCATTGCTACATGTCGGAATCCCAATGGGGCGAAATCCCTTCTTGATTTGAAAAGGAAATTTGATGAGCGCCTTAACATACTACAGTTGGATGTGACAAATGAGAATACCATAGAGGTGATTTCATTGTCTTCTGAGTGATATCTCAATCTCTTTCCCTTTAGAAGTTTTACCCAATAAAAGACCACAGTGAAACTGCTAATTTCTTTTTCTATAATAGTTGAGTAGAAATAAACTCTCTAAACCTATACAATTGTGAATTTGTAGATGAACAATAAATTGTCAGGGTGTATGGCACAAAACCTGTTGGAACTTCTCCAAAAATATTTATGCTTCAATAATGAGAAAATGTTAATTCCCAAAGGATAATTTTGAATCCAGCCTCCCGCCAGCTGTCATCATTCACTTTGTCATGGTTCCTGTATCCATTACTTAAGTTTTTGAGCATATGAAACTGATTTATGCCACGAACTCTACAGTTAAACCTCATAGCAGACAAATACTAACATGCTTAGAAGTTACCTTGCCATTGGGCTTGCATATGCATCTCTTCGGTGTCTTATAGTTCACAATCATAGATTTGATAGATCAGAGTCCATTCAATAAATAACTGTGGCATCACTGATTTTATTTATTGTTTGTCCCAAGTTTCTTGATAATTTCGAGGCTGCACAATATATCCTCGTGAAATATGCAAACGATTAAGTTCCTCTGTTGTGCACATACTTACTGTTAAATGACACTGAAACAAATTTTCTTTCATAATAATTATGGGAACACAAATTTCCCTTCAATTTCTGCAGTTCTCTGTGTTAATCGTTGGCTTCTAGAGATTGCTATTATTAATCCTGGGACTATAACCAACTAAGTGATATATCTGACCTAACTAATATGAAGCTCAACAGTGTTGCTTTCCCCTAGCCAAGTTGTTTCACTTTCAATAGTCAAGTTTCATGCTCTTGTAACCTGTCTAGGACATATTTTCAGTTACTTCAAAGCTTACATGTAAGTTCTAAAATAACGGTGTGGTCATATTCTACTGCTTTCAAAGCTTGCTTCATTAATTTTTAGAGGGTTCTTAACTGTCAAGTTTGAATGTTTCATACTTCATCTTGGAATTTATTATGTTAGATTTTCAAGCTAACCTATTGTGGCTTTGGCATTTCCAAAGTTTCATAGGTTTCTTTTCAAACTTATTATGTTGCCTTTTCTGTTTTTCTTGTTCTTGGTTGCTGGATCTTTGCTTTTGTTATACCATGGTCTGGAGGTGTCTTCTACAGTCAGCTTTGTTGTTCACCTGATACAAAATCATATTTCAGGCGGCTGCAAACTCCATGAGAGAAAGATATGGGTCCTTAAACCTTCTAATTAATGCAACTGGTGTTCTTTCAATTCCTGATGTGTTGCAACCAGGTGCGGGTTTTGGAATGTGCATCTTGACCTTATTTAAAGTTGAAAATTAGTAATGTCTCATAAACTAGTAAAATGGAGTAAAATTCTCTTAAACTAATTGATGCCGAATTCTTGGGTAATTAGTCTGGTTCTGTTTTTTTTTTTCCCTCCCTTTCTCCTATTCCATGTAGAAATTTATGTACTTGCATCTCCTGCACAGAAACAACATTGAGTAAGGTACAAAAGTCATCTCTGGTGTTTGCTTATGAAGTTAATGCAGTGGGCCCAATTTTAGTGACGAAGGTAAGAAAGACTGCTTTGTTACATATTTATTTTGTCACCTCTTACCATTTTAATTTTATCATTGGACGAAAGAAGTACTGTGATTGTTCAAAACCCTCCCTTTGTTGGGAGTTAGTTTCCTCAGAAGCTTCTTTTGACTTCTGTTGGATTACATCTGTTCTTTTTATCATGTCTTTCATTATTGAAGAAAACGAATTCATACATGTTATGAATCTTGATTAGCACATGTGGCCTCTACTAAAAGTTGGAGGAGGCTCTGGGACTGAAAGGGATGTTGCAGTAGTGGCAAACTTAAGTGCAAGAGTAGGGTCCATTGGAGACAATCGATTAGGGGGTTGGCATTCATATCGATCGTCAAAGGCAGCACTTAATCAGTGTAATTTCTCGACTTTGAGACACCATATATGCCCATTGAAATTTATCTTATTTGTACTAAAGGAAGTGGAATGCGCATGTCTTGTGCATGCACATGGTTCAGACCATATAAATGCATGCTGCGATATAAAGGACTTTTTCTCATAATACAATAGTAGTTAAATTTCTCGAGACCTAAACTTCAAATTTGATATTGCAAAATCAATATTACAAAGATCAATAGATCTTACAGGTAACGGATGGGAAACAGCAGTCACTGATTTCGTCAGTGCACACATACATCCAAAACTCTTGCACATGGATGATGAAAATTTTAAACCTGACATGTTGATTTCAATTTTACTCTTTATCTTGTCTCAAATTAGTACTTGTTATAGTAATGTGTCAATGCAATCAGGTAAAAAACTGTTCATGTGGTTCCCGTCTCTGATATCTCCATTCCTAAAGCTTAATACTCCCTCTGTCCCGAATGCCTTGTACCCATCTTTGGATAAAAAGAAATTTCAAAATGTCATTAATTATTTAGCTGCCCACTAATACAACCCCCTTTTCCAATATCACCTCTAGCTTTTTTTTTCTTTTTTTTTTGGGGGGGGCGGGTGGGGGAACAATTAGTGATTATAAATAAATGCTTAGATGATTAAACCTGGACAGTAGGGGAATAAAGTAAAATGGAAAAGGAATTGGCATGCCTGGACCGAATTAGCTTATCAGTATACCCTGTAATTTTGCTACATGGAAGAATTATGTTACAATTCCAGCTTGATGTGGATTGGCCACATCAAATTAGTCCTATGCGCCCTCTTGGTGGTCCTAGAATTTTCAATACCTTGTTTTTTCACTTAGCAAACTTGGATTGGACTGAAACTTGACATGTGAACAGAGGAAACTTGGGGAGCACCTGCTCACAATATTTCAGGCCTGTCTGAACTTCCAAGTGGCAGTTATTAAGGGTGTGGCAAAGAAAAGTTTCAAGTCTGGGCATGCCGAATCCCCGCTTCCCTTGAGAAAAGAAAAAAATCATATCTTGGTATTTACATTGTACAAACACTTTTGGACTATGAAAATCCTCAAACAAGATTATCTTTGAGGAATAAGAGAGTGTCAGCATTGGGCATGCCGAATCCCCGCTTCCCTTGAGAAAAAAAAATTCATATCTTGGTATTTACTTTGTACGAACACTTTCGGACTATGAAAATCCTCAAACAAGATTATCTTTCAGGAATAAGAGAGTCCCAGCAAAAGAAGCATCTTTGTAGTTTCATAACTTTTGTTTAAATTTAAAAAGTTTTTAAATGTGGTTGCTTCTAGCAGTGACAAAAACTGTGGCAGTGGAATTCGCACGGAAGAAGGATCCAGTCATTTGTATTTTACTGCACCCAGGAACAGTGGATACAGATCTCTCAAGGCCATTTCAGAGAAATGTTCCAGAAAGCAAGCTCTTCACCAAGGAATTTTCAGTGCAGAAGCTCTTAAGCATCGTCGATAGTGTGAAGAGCAATGACAATGGCAAATTCTTTGCTTGGGATGGTCAGGAGATTCCTTGGTAATTATCCTTTTTTTTTTTTTTCCTTCCATCCAGGGAAATTTAATTTGTTTTTCATGGCTTCATGCCTGGAACTATACATATGAAAGCTAAATTAGTTGATTTTATTTATTCTTTGTGTAACTGTTTCATTGGCTACTTCATTGACACCAGTAAAAGGTGCATAATAGAAGTGGGACATTGAAAGATGTAAAAGCTTGTAAGAATTACAAGTTCTGTTGGGTAAGTAATTTTGATTTCAAAAACTGATAAAGTGCATCTAAGAGATAAGCTTGCAGAGGTTCGAAGAAATGCTAGTTGAAGTATCTCCAAAGCTGCCTTAGGTTCCAAACTCCCATTCAAGTGGGAAACATATTAACATGCCCACTGCCATCCCATAGAATTAAACAAAGAGATCCAGATGAGAAATTCAGACTACTCCACACTTAAACTAATATTAACAGGGTCGGAATTTTTGGAAAAAGTCTTATGGAGCACGCTTTAGATTCTGTAGTAGTATCCTGCT
Source organism: Macadamia integrifolia (assembly GCF_013358625.1). Lineage (NCBI taxonomy): Eukaryota > Viridiplantae > Streptophyta > Magnoliopsida > Proteales > Proteaceae > Macadamia > Macadamia integrifolia. The sequence goes on along the minus strand of NC_056567.1, from coordinate 5,013,295 downwards.
GAACTGAAAATTTATCAGATTATTGCAGTGGAGAAAGGTTTAACAATCACAGGATAGAGGTTAGAATTTCCCTTGGCACCAAAACAACAGATTTAATGAAAAAAATTGCTTCCATTTAACTAGACTTACCAATGAACAGTGTAAAGTATGAATGCTTCCCTCAAACCAATTCTAAATCCACTATTAAATTAATTCACAAAATCTGGTGAATCAAGTCTCTAACTTCATCAGAACTATGATTCATGAACTAGAGTTAATATTCACCTGTCTTGGAGATCCAGTCTCTTGCGAGCATCATAACTAGCCCATGGGGGCTCTATTGATGCCTTAACATCTTCAAAATGCTTACACACACAAAAAGAGGGTAAAATGTTCATTCTCAAAATCATGGTGAGGTATCCTCCTCAGCTTTACATTAGTGGATGCTTATTGAGATTCACTGACTACATAACAAAAATAAATCCTGTCTTGGGTAGTCATAAATGGAGCTGGTTCAACATTTCCACTAACCCAGCCCGACCACTATAGGGCTTCTAACTTTGTGCACTCCATCATACCAAACAAGTCCTCCAAAAACATAATCATCAATGAAGTTACCTTCCTTCCACTTCAAAGTCACATTGAATGTCCTTTCTTCACCAGTCCTATTGAATTGCAAGCTTCTTGGTTCTACTAATACTGAAATTCCAAGAGGTTTCTTAACCTGAACATTGTAAGTGCTTGGAGAACCAACATTCTTAACAGTTCGGGTCACAGTGACTGAATCATATAGACTAGGAACTGTGATTGAAGGGTAATTAAAGTTTATTAGTCGAGGATTCACAGGACATCTGTATGATTCTTTGGCAAATTTAGCAATCTGGTACTCCTTGTAGCCGACGGCACATAGGAAGTTCAAGTAATCTCGGATGGACAAGTCATATACCAAGCCAGGGTCCATTGCACTGTTTGGTCTCACATGTCCTGCACCATAACTGAATGGGTTTGCTTTGATGTGTGAGGAGTCTAATATAGACACTTTCATATTATTTTGAGTTCTAGCTGAAAAAGAGACGACAATAGAAGAATGAATAGAGATGAAATGAAGTAAAATACGGAAAAGGATTTGAAAAGAAAAAAGAGAAATACCACACCAGTAGTCATTAGTGCTGATCTAATTGCAGCCGGGCTCCAGTCAGGATGGAGTGCCTTGAGAAGGCCAACAATGCCGGAAACAGTTGGGCATGACTGAGATGTGCCAGACAAAGAGTTGAACGGTACTTGACGTGAATCAAAAGCAAGACTCGAAAGCCCGGATGCCGGTGGAGAAGCAGCTATAATACTTACACCTGGTGCAACGATATCAGGCTTGGAGATAAACACAGTTTTAGTACCAAAGTAGAAATAAATGGTCTTCTACCACCCCTTCTTTTAAGATGAAAAGAAATTCAAGATCAACCTTTAGAATCTCAGATGTAATGCTATTGGGACCTCTAGACGAGAAAGAGGCGATTGATGGTGCTGGTTTTGCATCTAGCTTGGTTATTGCCGGCGAGATATAAGCCATAGGGTTCCTATATGTAAAGACATCAACAATTTATGACTTACAGAAACAATAGTGTGTAAGGAATTGGCAAATTGATAAGCCTCAATAAACTGTCACATCTCTGTTAGCTATCACCTAGACACAATTATGTGACAATTTATTCACAACCATGAACAGGTTAAATTAGTTCATATTAGAGAAACATGGGTAGTGCTAGAGGAAGACTCACTTGGTGGAATTGATGTAGGAGGAAAGAGTGAGGCCATCATCTGAAGAGATATGAGATGTAGGGAGAACATATAAATCAGGAATAGTCTCATAACCAGTAGAAATGTCATTGACAAGGATCATCCCAATTCCCCCAGCATCTGCCACTTCTTTTCCGTTCTCAAGTCTTTGAATGGGGCTCCAGAGGCACACCACAATCTTTCCTTTCACCTTCTTAGGATCCAAGGACCCAATGTGGCAGAGCTTTCTTCATGAGTTTTAAGCAAATGGATAAGTTTTCAATAGAATTCATGCAAATTAAAGAATGTTCTCATATTTAAACATGGTTTCTCCCCTATTGATCTGCATCTAAGATGAAACAGGTTTAGTCCTTACGCAGCATGTTTTGTAGCATTTCTAGCTCTAGCATCTACTGAGCAAACTAGCGGATATAACTTCTTCACTGGCAAGATTTCAGGCGAGAGGCTCTGCCCCTAGTAGAGATAAATATGAAAATGAGAGTACAAAAGGACTATTTTTGAATAATCATGTGGATCCATCTTAACTGTAGACTCCATACATTTTAAATAGGAAGGTGTTAATGAACCTTGAGCTGCATTTTATTGCCAAGTTGAACATATGTCAAGAACTCACGATCAGTGGTGGTCGCCCCGACGGTCAAAATCCATGGTGCCACATTGTTGACAGAACCTACCATTGGCCCTTTATTGCCCGCAGAGCAAACAACAACAATCCCATTCTTAACCGCATGAAATGAACCGATCGCAACGCTATCTGTTAAGTAATCGTTCGGATAATCACCCATAGAAACAGATATTACATCGACACCATCATGTATAGCAGCATCAAAGGCAGAAATTATATTAGCATCAGGACAGTCGAAGCTACTACTGTTCATCTGTGGCCAGCAGACTTTGTAAGCTGCAACCCGAGCATTCGGTGACCCTCCTTTTGCTGTTCCATTGCCAAATCCCAGGATATTTGCTCCGGCAACAAACCGACCCCCAGCTGTTGATAAGGTATGTGTCCCATGGCCAATGTGATCTCGGGTGGTTGAATATAACTCGTTTGATGGACCCTTGTAGCCTTTGTTGAAGTACCTTGCTCCAATCAACTTCCTATGAAACCAATTAGTCAAGAAATAAGCAGCATTTGGATATGAACTCATGATAAAAAGAGTTTAACATACAACAAATGGATCAGACCTGTTACATTTAACTCCAACTTTGGTGTTGTTTTGACAGAATCCTTTCCATCTTGATGGAACAGGTCCCATTCCTTCATCATTAAAGCTCTCTGATTCGGGCCAAACACCTATCACCAACCAACCAAGGAGTAACCAAACAACAATAGCAAGCCAAGGTTTGTCTGTATGTCACTAGTATTGGTGAGTTTAGCCAGTCATGATCAGAATTCTTTGCCACATGGCAGACATTGGTGCAGAAGTGAGATAGAGGATCAACCAATCATCTCATTGGTCAAATTTCATCCTGAGCCAGTATGGAAAGTGCCTTAACTGAAATGATTCACAAAAATGGCACTAGACTCCGTCAAACATAAAATAAAATGTCAACTCATTTTCTCAGCCATTTATCTTGTCCGGATTTGAAATTTAACTAATGAGATGGGTGTGCGTCCTATATTAGATGGACTCACCCATGTCTACATGTGTTAAGGAAGTCCTTGCAATTTCATTCTAGGCTAGATTTCACCAGTCATTTTGGAAGATTTTCACTAGTAGTGAACAAGATTGAGGAAGTAGGTAACCAGTGTCAATGTTTCCAATGATTATATCTTCACCGAATTTCGCCTTTCGCCATATGGATTTTGAAGGAATCCTGTCATTCCTCTCCAATCCTAGAAAACCCCATGACCGAGTGGTGTGCAATTTCTTCCCATTGTCCAGAAAAACAGATATGACATCTGGATGCTCTAAGAAGAAAGAAAATTACAAAATGTGAAACAGAGATCAATATGATAGAAACAGGGGAAAACAGAGGAATTGTCGAAATAAAAGCAATATTTTCTACTTGAGATCTCCTTTGCTTCTTCATCTTCAAGGAGTGCAGCAAAGCCATTGATATGCCATTTGTAGGAGTAAAATATCGCATCTATCGCCTTTTCTTTACTATACAATGACAAACTCATGATAAGAACAAGAAAAATTAGGACACAGCTTAAGATAGAGAGTATGTTTCACCAAAATCTCTGACCTTCCCAAGAAAGAGCCTAGAAATTCATAATGAGATTCTGTTACTCCATGAAGATCTATTGAAGATGGTTGTACACCATGTGAATGTCCACCAAAGTACACAACAAAAGACTGTTACACCAAACATGAAAAATTCTAAAAAGACAAAAAGGGAAATATTAAGATAGTATTTCCTCTCTATAAATCACAACAATAAAAAAGAAAAGTGAAAGATCTTAACAAATTTTGAAAGTGGAAAAGAAAATTTAACACTCACCTTTTTAGAGGCAAAACTAGTTTTTTGCATCATAGAGAGGCAAATAATTGTAAGAAGGAGAATGGTAAGCTTCAACATCACCATATCTCTTTTTCTTTTGCTTCTCCACCTTTCCCCTGTTTTAAAACACCTTCCCCTTCTTTACTCTACTTCTCTGTTAGAAAAGTTGCAGCACTGTTGTGCTTGGGTTCTGCTGTAAATGAAGTTAAATGAGGCATATCCAATGGAGATGAGAAATGCATTAAGATCAAAACTAAGATGAATTTAAAATAAAATAAGGTTAAATCATTTTATATATAATAGGAATCTCTATGACCTTGAATTGTATCCAATATTTACCATTCGAGTTTTAGGTTTTGGCTTGATTCTTTCCATGCAGAACATTTCTGGCATAACAGCATTTCCTTACTCATGGTGGCTTTCACAGGGGTCCTTCTTCCTTTCTGTTAATATCCAAAGAACGAGCCCTACTTGCTTTACTTCCATCCTAATGTAAAGGAAAATCCTTGAATAATCATGATAGAACCATGTTTTTAAATGCAATATTATTTAATTAATGCAAAGGCAAGCAGTCAAATATGTAAACCACACCACCAC
>NC_056567.1:5006539-5008457 GCF_013358625.1 Macadamia integrifolia | reverse complement strand
AAAAAAAAAAAAAAAAAATGAATGACAAAGCATGAGTAAAGTATGATAAAGGCATACATTTATTATTTGTAAACATCAAGCACATTCTAACAAAAATGTTTAGTAGAATTTTTAGTAAAAGATGTTACATGGCATTAATAATCAGAACTTATTGACAATGAATAAATTTTAAAATCTCACAAAAAAAATATATATAGATATATATATATTTTGGGTGGAGGATTTTTAATATTTTAATAAATAGAATTAAATTAAAAATTAAAAATGACAATAATGAAAATTATAGTAAAAAACAGTAACGCATCATGTAGAGTCAAGAATTCTTAAATGCATTTGTTTCCCACTTCTAAACGCCAAATTGTCTCTTTATTTTAAATAACGTGCAATAGGCAATAGCTAAGATTTATAATTGGCATACAAAATAGTTTTTATTGACCAATGCTATTTCTGTAATAACTGAAATAATGGTGATGTGATAACGTTTATTGACAAATTGAGATTAATATGACCATAAGATGTCCTCCATTCAGCAGTTAGCATTTTAAAATGAATGGAAGAATTTTAATATTCCTTGAAATTATACCTAAAACTACAAAATTCTCCCCCATCCACTTTCTAGACCCTCTTAAATTTTCTTGAGGGAGAGGGTTCCCATGACACTAGTGTGGGAGGAATTTGCTAGTCACTCCAATGGCAAGGTAGAGAATGGTACCATCTACAAGATTGACACATTAAAGAATGTCAGTGTAGGTCCTATATCTCATTATGTGAAAGAGTGCACAGTTATGCACTCCAGCATTTTGCGCTTCCCTTTTCTTTATAACTCTCCCTTGAAGCTCCCAAATCTAGTTTTATGGTAAAATTGTTTTATCGGTCATTTTACGTCAAAACAAACAGAGCCTTAGGAATGTAAATGTACTGAACTTGAATTGAATTTAACACCATCTATTGTTGGGGGTGAATTTGTGATCATGAAGATGAAACCAAGTAAACAATCACACAATACTAAAAAGTTAACGTAGTTCAGCACGAGTGCCTACATTAGAGAACGAGAAATTTTCCACTAAGGCTGTGTTTGGTAGGCAAGAGAAGAAAAGAAAAGAAAAAAGTACTTGGTTTAAGAAATTCTCTCTGTGCTTGGCATGGTGAATTTCAAAATTCACCATTGGGAATGGTGAAGTTTTCTTTGCCGCCAAAGAAAAAATCTTGCCAAAAACACAAGAAAACATAAGAAAATACAAAAATTTTTCTTTTCTTTTCTTCTAATGGTACCTAAACATACATATATATATATATATATATATTTCTCACCATTTCATTTTTTTTCTTTTCTTCTCTTTTCTGGATTCTTTTTTTCTTTTCATTTATTCTCTTTGCTTCTCTTGGCTACCAAACATAGCCTAACTTGAACAAGGTTTAATAAGACTATAATAGAAAAAGACCTTGTTCCATACACATCGGATAGATAGAAGATATGGGACAACCAATTAACCATGGAAAAGCGAATTTGATCCTATAGTTGTCTTATTTGTTCGATAAATGTGTAGTGGAAAGGGATACTAGTTGGCTTGGCGAAGTTCTAAGCTCCAATGGATCCTTATGTGTGCGCCCCTATGTGTGCCTTCTTATAGGGGAAAGTTTTCCCCGTAAACCTAGGGCGTTTTCTTCATCCATGAATCTACCATCATTATTTTTTTGGTTGCATACCATCATTATTACTTTCCCTCCATATTTTGGAGGTTTGAAATATCCTTTAATTGTTCCTGCCACTCATCAAAGCGCAATGGTTAGTGCTAACCGAAGATATTCCTCTTTTCTAATGAAAAAAATATATATATATATATATATATTCCACTTCCCTGGCACAATCCCAATAAGCTTTTTCATTGTGTTAATTCCAAGTTCACATTTGGGGGGG
>NC_056567.1:4966666-5006519 GCF_013358625.1 Macadamia integrifolia | reverse complement strand
TGGGGGGGGGGGGTGAACAGTGTCCATAAAATCTTTTCTGGAGATGACTTTTTGAAGCTACTGTTGGCTAAAACCAATAGCGTAGCGGAAGGGATCGGATTGGGATCTCTTGTATTCGGAATCACTTTAGTACTGTACAATAAATTAATTATATGGGAATTAAACGTAGAACAACAATTGAAGTTCCTCCTCTAGATAATAGTTCTTTCATACTTGAGCAACCATAGGGATTGATTTCAACACTTTAAAACTACGATCCAAATTCAATTGGAGAAGAGCAATCCACTATTAAAGTTTTCTCCTTCACACACACTCACTCACGAAGGAGAGAAGGGAGGGAGAGAAGAGAGGAAGCTCCAAGAAAAAAAAAAAAAGTTAAATCTCTTTCTCCCTTGCCCCTTATATAATAAAACTCATTTTTAGGGTTTTCTTTTTTGGTCAAATCTTTGTTTCCTAAACAAAGAAAGCCAAATCTTGGTGGTAGAGAACAACTACTTTGATTCTAAAGTGGGAAGAGGTAGAATTTAAAAGGGATTGCTATCTTTCTTATTATGGGTGACAAATATAATCAAATTATATTTTATCCACTATTATAAATAAAAATATAACTAACCATTTAATATTTTCAAATCTTGTCATGCAAGATTTAATATTGTCTAGACCCAATTCATTGTACATGTCTGTTTCAGAGATTCTGTGAACATGATCGGATATCGAAAAAAGATTTCAAATGAAATTTAATAAATAAAATATTATTTTTTATATTAAAAATTAACTTTATAAATAATTTACAAAAATGAAACTGGTACCAGATTTTTGTTCGATCAGGTACAGACATCCTCTCTCCTTGATATTATCCAATTAAGGGCAATGAATCCCATGTTGATGATCTCTTTCATTAACATTGTGTGACCACGTGTTCAGCATACCGATATATAGTCTGTTGGATATCAATCATTGGTTTACCAAAACACGTGATACAATATTGCAACAAATAGATCTCTCAGGTCAAAGGTCAAGTGACACATCTCGTCCTCACACAACTGACAGTAACACATGCGAGATTCTTACCAGATTTTTTTCTATACACACATAGTATGTGTACTTACATTTATGTACCGAAATCACATCCCTAGTTGCATACAATGTAACGACCATATGAACATGATGTCCAATCCTATCCCTAGCCGAGAACAATTTTTGGGTGAAAACTTATGGAGCAAAAGGTTACTTCAACAATGCCTTAACTCCACCAATCCTGGTCAATAATTGACCTTTGTCTAAATCACCGACCCAGTAGATTAATGGTGAGGCTGGTCCTAGTTCAAGGAATCAGAGCATTCCCATCCACAGTGATGATGTTCCCATGTATGGGATGGTCCTCATTTACCTACAGATATGCAACCCGTGGTGGGGCATCCAGCTCCTTTCCAATCACACCAGATGGAGGACACCAAGGATTTCTCTATTGCTTCTTTATTTATGGAGAAACAAATAAACCCCATTACATCAGTCTTTGACAACTCCAACAACCTGCAAGTCAGCAACCCTATCCCTTTGGATGGCAATATAGGCCCTAGATTGGTGTTTGGTTCATTCCCACCATTGCCTTTCACTTTACCTCTTATTCCCACCACTCCTTGTGCTCAACCACTGAATGCTACAGCACCGATTGAGCCATCAAATCAATTCATGCCTTGCATCACCCATAACACTACTTGCAGTGATTTGCCTGGCCTTAAACTACCCACTCCAACATCCATTACAATTTACCAACACTTCTACTCTCAACATGAGCCCAAGCAAACTGGCCCCAACCCAATAGATGCTAGCCCATATGAAACCCCAATTGGCCCCTCACAGGCACCACCATTACACCATACTAGGTAGGTCTTTGGGTTAAGCAGGAAAAGGAAGAGAAATTCACAGCCACAAACCTCTGACCTTGAAATTCAAAGCCTGAAAGCCTTTGTGAGCAGAGATTACCTCCCTTAACTAGAAAGGGATGGAAAGCTTCTCTAAGATTCCTAGATACTCATGGTATCCTTACCTTTTGTCACATTCTTGCATATGGAAGTCATTTTTGTGGCAAAAAAAATAGTTGCCAAGGTTTTACAGAGTGGTTTCTTTTGGCCTACTATCTTTAGAGACGCTCATGAGTTTTGCCGTAATTATATTAAATGTCAGAAAGTTGAAAATATGTCTCGTAGAGACATGATGCCCTTAATCCTATTCCTGTTGTTGAGATCTTTGATGTGTGGGGTATAGATTTCATGGGACCTTTCCCTCTATCTTTTGGTTTTGAGTATATTTTGGTTATAGTAGATTATGTGTCTAAATGGGTGGAAGCAGTGGCCACGAGAACCAATGATCACAAGGTGGTAGTTAAGTTTGTATAGAGTCACATTTTGGATTTTCACGTGCCATCATTAGTAATGGTGGCTCCCATTTTAAGCACTGGAATTTCGGGGCTCTACTGTGGAAGTATTCTATTACTCATAAGGTTGCCACACCTTATCATCTGCAGACTGGTGGTCAAGTAGAGGTGTTTAATAAGAAGATCAACTACATTCTTGAGAAAATGATTAGGCCTGATAGGAAGGATTGGTTTGTGAGACTAGATAACGTATTGTGGGCCAATCGTATTGCTTATAAGACTCCTATTGACATGTCCCCTTACCGATTGATATTTGGAAAAGCTTGTCACTTTTATGTTGAGTTGGAACACCGTGCTTTGTGGGCCATTAAAATATTTAATTTTGATGTGGTCAAAGCTTGTTCCAACAGTTGTCTTCAACTCTTAGAGTTGGAAGAAATGCGCCATGATGCGTATGAGAGCACACAAATTTATAAGGCTAGGACAAAGGTTTTTCATGATAAAGATATTGTCCAGAAGTCTTTTGAAGTTAACTAGAAAGTTTAGCTTTTCGATTCCAAGCTACGCCGCTTTCCTGGTAAACTTCGCTCTATAAGGGATGGCCCCTTTGTGGTCGCAAAAGTGTCATCCCATGGTGTTATTACAATTCAAAATCCTAAGATGGAGCACACTTTTCAGGTTAATGGGCAACCTTAAACCTTATGTGATGGTATTACTGATGGCCAGGTCCCTGAGTCTATTGATTTGATTGATCCAATTTATGATTTCTTTTGAGTTCCATTGTTTGTCTGGCTGAAGACGGTAAACTTAGCGCTTGTAGGAGGCAATCCACCATTTTACTTCGTTTTTTTGTTTAGTTGTGTTTTTCAGGTTTAGTAGTGGAGTGTAGCCAAGTTGGTGCAGATAGCAGCAGTAGCACTTTGCTCCATTAGGTTGTATTACTCCTTTCCTTTTCTTTGATTTGCTTTGTTCCCCTTGCTTTATTATGTGTTATTCTTTCACATGTCATTGGGGACAATGTTATTTAAGTTAGGGAGTGAGGGTGAAATTTTTAATTGAATGAACAATTTGAACTTGAACTCTGGTATTGATTGCACCTTTCTGCTTAATTTTTCTACTCTAGAACTTTTAAGGTCTTTACCAAGAGTTATAGCATGTGATTTTTAAGTGTGTTGATGTATTTAACAGTTGGTTAAACTTAGAACATTAATACTCTTCTATTTTGGTTAACTTTTTGCTTTGAATCCGAAATTTCCATTTTAGTGAATGTTTATGATGATCCTTGTATAACTTTACAAGCCTTTTGTATTAAAAATGTTTAAATCATGCATTATGGCTTCCTCCCTAGTAACCAGGTTTCTTTGCCATAATGAAATTTGCGTCAAACAGGTGGAATGTCTATATTATAAAAAAAAAAAAATCTTCTGAGTAATCGGGGCTCTATGTCACAAACATGGTGTTTCGTGTAAAAAGATTGAACAGTTTGAGAAAAATTTGAAAACTTTGATTTAGTCTTGGCTTGTAGTAAGTCCGAGGGGTGTTCTACACCTAATTCCTTAAAGCCATCTGGCTTGAGAGCAATTGGCCGAAAGCTGGCTACAGAGCCCATTTAAAAAGCTTAATAGGTCAGAACATTGTACATATAAGAGTAATTGTGAAAAAAAAAATTGATAGTTGCATGACAAAAGTGATGGCATGTATAGCACTTGGACTTCATGACTTAGCTACGATGGTTGATTTTGAATGAAACAGTAAAAGTTGGCTAGACTAGACGAGAAAGTTGTTCTTTGTTTAACTTTGGGTTGAATTGTTGGCATATTTAGAATCCTTGTTATTGATTCATTGATGATGTTCTTACTTACTTATGAGTGGTTATATTAAGCTAATTGCATGATAACCAGAGTAGTTTTTATTGTCTTTCACTCAAGGACGAGCAAAAATGCAAGTTGGGGAGTGTGATTGGGTTACAATTATTCATACAATTAAACCACTCATATTTGACCACATATTGGGATAACCTTTGGTTGTGGGGTTGTCAAGAGATGTGCTTAGGTTTGATGCTAAATGGATGGAGATGTTGCAGTATAGAAGCAAAGGTAAAGGATCAAGGGCAGAATTGAAATTTTTGAGAGAAAAAGAGAAGTGAAAAATACAAAAAGGAAATTGAGGACGGTTTTCCCTCTTTCCCTCTTCCATACATCCCTCACTTCTACCTTACTATATCTCATCTTTCTTCCCTTTTTCCTATTTTATCTCATATTCTTCTCTTTCCTTATCCAAAATAGAATAGGAATCTATCGCTCCCACTTTACCTAAAACATCTCCCATGTTCTCTCACCGAACTCATCTCTCTTTCATCTCTAATTTTCTCTCCTCCATCCCACGGTTTCCTACATCTTACACGCATTCCCTCTCTCCTTCTTTTTTTCCTATTTTGTCTCCTATAGCTGATGGTATCTATTTCTCCCTAGACTTTCTCTCCCAATCGGTTAGCTCACTCTCTATCTTATTCCTTAATCTAATCGATTACCTCTCTCCCACAGAATTACCTTTTAGTTGATCTCTCCCCTTACTCTCTTAATCCAAGTCCACCTCTACCACATCACATGCACATCTTTCTCTATGACGACCCAAGAATACAATAAGTACCAGACCCGCCTGGGAGATCAATGAGATGTCCTCACCAAGAATACGGCAAGTATCAGGGAGTTTGGGAGATTGGTGAGAGTTTATAAACTTTATTCCCACATCGTCTAGGGAGAGATTTCTGCATTAGTTAATAACCTCTAGCCTCCTTAACATGACACAATGCTTTTTAAAGCCTTGAGGTCCATGGGCCAAAAAGGACAATATTGTGCAAGGTTAATGGGGTTAGGGTGTTACAAATAGTATCAGAGCGGACCCCGACAACATGTGGGGCCACAACAGAAATGCTGTGCCAAAAAGGGGGAAGTATGATGACCATAGAATTCTGAAGTACCAGATAGGCTTGGAAGATCGGTGAGGTGTCCCCATTAAGAATACGACAAGTACCAAAGGGTTTGGGAGATCGATTTCCTGGACTAGTTAATAACGTAGTTGCATTGGAACTTATAGTTTTAGTGAAACGAAGTATGAACCAGTTGGTAATAATACCAAAACGGATTCAAGACCTAATGATAGTTTCTTCTCATTAATTCTTTTTTGTTAATTGGTTCATTTAGTTTTAATTTAAAGTCTGAATTTATAAAATTGATTTTCAAAACAACATTCACCTCAATTTTAGTAGATTTAGCCTTCTAGTTCTCTGTGGGTTAGACCCTTTCTTACCACTATCTCATAGTTTTAGTTAGGGTTTATTTTGATTCGTTCACGATAGTGATCAATAAGGTCCAACAAAAGCCTGAATATCGCGTAGGTTTAACCACCCGGTTCAGACTGGAATGTACTTTGATAGATTGATCTTATCTCAGTACGGGAGTCATAAATTTTTATATATAGCTCAAAATGAAATGATTCTTATGGCTTCTGAAAGCAGACTCAAATATCAACAAATTTTATAGAAATATTATTTGTCTAATTCTTCTTCAAAATATCTCAAAATTTAATTCGAATTCATGAGAAATGAACCTGTCGTGAGAATTTGGGTTGGCTCTGCTTCAGAGCGATCATACGAAAATAATCATATCTCTCTGGTCCATATTTCGATTGACCTGATTATTTTTCCTATAGATAGAGAACTCAAAGAACTACATTTCTCATGTTTATACATTCAACTCAGATGTAATGAATATATCTCAAAAAGGGGATTGTACCAAACTAATGTGTAAGACATTGCATTTTTCAGCTTACACGTTGTCTTGAAGAACATATCGTATCGTTTTACTCTGATATCCAATCGACGTGATTCTAATTGTTATAGACTCAGAGCTCAAGGATCTATAACTCACATGTACATGTTTTTTTTTAAATCTTTCATCTTGATTTTTGAAAATACCTTCAAACGTTCTGCCATTATATAAAACAAAGATTCCTTCCCTTTTAATGAAGGGTTCTTCACACACTACTTCCACTTTCACACATGTAATGTGTGACACATCTCTTAGCACTATTAAGATAGCTTAGTGATCATACACAATCACGACATCATCATTGACCACCTCATTATTAACACGTTGCTAAGTTTGCCAACAAGGACAATCAATACGCAACACATTGTTTGTCTTTAACATATAGAAAAAAAGAATTTTTTACATGAAATATATCATTTGTATGAATAATTATACAACAAAACAAACAAGAGCTAGGTGAAAACATATTGAGGGAAAATTTACTAGATAGCGGAACCTTCAGTTACAATGGGTCAAGAGATTTGGCACCTATATATCCAAGGGGTGTTTTATCCATCCAATAATTACATTGGCCACATCTCCCTGTGACATGGGAATAGAAATAGAATAAATTCTTGTCACTCTCTATTTAAGTGTTAGCTTTTTAAAAATTTTATCTTATAAAAGGTGTGTAATAGGGGAGGCACAATATTCACTACAAAGAGCACGACTGAGTCAATGCAATAAGAACTTGCAAAGAAAAATTATGTCCCCAAACCAGCAAAGCAATTGAAAGCTTTAAAAAAAAAAAGAAGGTAAATTACATCCCCTCCCCTGTATTTTACTCGTATTTCAAATCACTCCCGGAGATGGTGAGCACAACATTTCTCATTTCAATTTTGGGAGAATAGGGTTCAAAAAACAATAAGGGTAAAATAGGCGATTGTTTTGGTTGAATAATTCATAAGGCTAAAATCGTCTTTTATAATTCAAAACTAACACCACACTAACACCGTCAACTGATAAGAGAGGGATTTAATTTTTAAAGACACAAGAGGTGATTTATAATACGGGTGGGGGGATGTAATTTACTAAAAAAAAAAAAAAAATTATAAAATCCTCATTCCCTGATAAAGAAAAAGTTCATCTCCAAACTAGCAAACAATGCAACTGAAAGCTGAGACCAAAAAAAATTCATTCTTTGATATTTACCTTTAACAAGTTACAAAGATGAAGATGAAGTACTACCTAACTTTTCTCAAATCCTGAATCCTTGATGAGGAGGAGATTACAAACTCTGATCAATCATCAAGGAAACCCCTCACATGAGAAAACCTAAAACTTGGATGAAGAATCTAAAGAGACATGAAAAAGAATCTTTGAGACCCCTAAACTATAACATGGTATCATCATTATAAACTTTTCTATGACTTCTACCATTTTTTTCAGTAGAGCTAAACGATAATCATATCATGTCTTAGGCCATGAAATAATGTATTTAAAATTTGATATTGATATGGATAGAGTTACAAACAAATATGTTATAATCATGAAATTATATCTTTATAACATAAGTAGCTTCTTTAAAGGAGTTCATCGATTCACAGATTAGATAGACTACGACCAAATGCTTTTAAAGCTTATCGATGACAAGGTAAAATTATTTTAAGAAATTCTAACAAGCATGCTATTTCTTTTTTAAAACAATATAAATTAGGGTAATTTACAGCGCCTCCCTCTAGAAAATGCCAGTATTGTAGGAACACCCCCTGCTTAATACCAATTTACGTTTAGACCTCCTACCATTAGTCTCTATTAAGTTATACTATGAAAATGATGCTTTAGCCCTTATGAGTCAAAGACTGATATGTAAACCATTTTCATTATCTGAAAAATACCCCTCTTTCTCATATTACCATTTCATTCTCCGCCTTTCTCTCCTTCTTTCCTTATCTCCTTCTCTCCATACCTGCCACGAGTTTGAGCCGAGTACTGCTATCTCCGTTGCCGGTGAGAAGTGCTACCATCCATAGCTGTCATCTTAGGTCGCCGTGAACAGCTCACTGAAGGTTTGTTTGTTTTTTTTTTTTTTCTCTGTTTTTCCACCACTACTGGTTTTCTACCTCTATTTGCTGCTGAATCTCACTTCTGGTTTTCTGCCTCTGTTTGCTACTGAATCTACACTTTTTCCTTCCCAGTGCTGTCAAGGCTTTTCAAGTTTTTACAGTCAGTTAAGGTATCTAGCTCGTGTTATCAATTTAGATTTAAGAATGTTACCTGTTCGAATTTGAGTAATTCAATTTCTCTTCTACCATAAAAAGGTGGAAAAATAATACCAGTTCAGCATTTGCTTCCACTGTAATTGAATTCTACCAAATGGGTGGTATACACACAGAACTATCCCAAAAAACTCTTGACTCCCATCTTTTTAGTTAAGAAAAAAACTCTTGACCCCATAACAGAGTAATGACCATCAATATTTCGTTCATATAAAGCAAGCATCTTTGGGGTCTTCTGAACGATTATTATTACTCACTAGCAGCCATTGTCTTTCCCACTTATAGTCCTGTGGTAGCAGACCCTTATGAACAACACCTCCTTGAATGACAACAGAGAATGCCCCGAGAAAAAGAAACTGATCAGCAATAGGGGGAAAACAAAAACAAAACAAAAATTCCTTCAACAACAAACCAGCGAGAAAAAAAAGTTCATACCTTTCGAACCATAAGAAGGAGAACGAGCCCATCATACCCCAGTTCTGAAGTCTTCTGTTCTTCAAAGTTTTCTCTGTTACATGTCCATACCTGTAGTCATAGAAGGAGGATTGACTGACTCGTGAACCGTTAGAAGTGACAGTGAGTTAAGGTTGTGGTGAACTGGATTTGGGGAATATATGTAAGGAAGGTAATTTCGGTACTTCACTATGTTTAAGGGTAAAATGTTGATGTCAGCATTTGATGTATATTCTGTAACAAAGATTGACGACAAGGGGTCTGAACGTAAATTGGTATTAAGCAGGGGTGTTCCTATAACACTGGCATTCTCTAGGAGGTGACACTATAAATTACCTTATAAATTATGATTGAAGTTAATATACAAGGGATAAATTTTTTTTTGTTTGATTATGTTGATCCAGCAACAACCAACACCCTTAACATTTCATTCTTTCTAAATGCACTAGCACCAGTTTCCACCTTGAAGAGATCGTTGGTGTTTGAGGTAGTTTCATTCATCGGATGATGTGTGGACAGTCGAGATAGAGCGGAAAATCAATAAAGTAGCACAAGACCAACTCCCCCCACCCTCCCACCCTCCCACCCAGAAAAACACAAAAAAGGAAAACTCTCACCGACTGAACCTACATGTGATGGCCTTGGATGACACAGGGCAAGTGAAATTATGGCCAAGACTCTTTTAAAATAAAAATTTTTATTTATATTGATGCTCAGTGTGCCCTCTCATTGGCCTCGCACTGATGCTGGGCCGGGGCCATCCCACGAGGCAGTGATCACTATTAGTAAAACAAGAATTTCATATTGCATGAATCCCAAACTAACTTTATCCAAATAAATAAATAAATGGACCACCTACAAATTTTCAACAAATTTTCATGTGACGTTGAAAAGGTGGACCAACTAAAAACCATCTTGGTCCGACCGGGGAAAATGGCCAACAGCATGGTCTGCAAAATTGAGTAGGAATTCTTTTCTATATAATAATTCCACACTGAAGGCCTAGGATTTCGAAGCAAAAAAGCCCTTTGCGGCTCTGCTCTTACCTCTCAACTCTCAAGTCTCAAGTCTCAAGTCTCAAGTCTCAAGTCTCAATTCTCAATTCTCGGTTCTTAGTTGCTGCTACTGCTGCAGTTGATCGACAGCCATGCTTGGATCCTTGCATTAGATTCTGTTCGGTTTCAATATATTTATTCAAATTTTATGTTCTAAGAAAAGTTTCTGATTAAATGGCTTCTATTCTGTTAACGAGGACACTTATGGGACTTCGGTCGATTCGACCTTCGATTGCTTACACGCAGAAGTCACCAATTTACAGTTCGTTTGTCAATGTAAGTTAGATACTCTGGTTCTCAATCTTTCGACTGTTCTGTTTCGAATCTTGTTTATGGACTTGCATATAATCTGTTTCTGTTTGTGGGTTTTGATTTTTGTGAGTTAAAGCATGCTTGGAAGATTGGATTTCTCTATTTGGTTTAGTACTTTTGATTATTATTGATTTTAATTTGTTTGTAAAGGGTTGATTTTTTTTTTTTTATTTATATCACCCGCCTTCTGTGGTCATTGGGTTTGAATTTTCTCTGTTGTTATGTGGGTTTGGGTTTATCGATTTCATGTTCTTGGTATCCTATATTATTGGGTATCTGCCTACTATTATTTTTCTCGTTTATAATGATTGGTTTCCTTGTGGATTCAGTTTCTTTGATCTACCGTGCATGAATATTATTTGTTTTACTTGATTTTATTTATTTATTTGCTTTTTTTTCTTTTCACAAAAAAATTGCCTTATTATTATTATTTTTTGGGGTGTGGGGGGGGGGGGGTAGGGGAGGGAGGGGAGAGGTACCACAAGGACAAAAGTGAAGACTAAGAACTGAAGAAGAGCATTCATTCTCAAGAGAAGAAAAAAGAAACCCACTTTTGGGTCTAAAAGAGAACCCAAGCTTCCCCTCACTCAATATATATATATATATATATATTTTCCATGTGTTTTGGATGATCTCATGTCGTCAAATTGTTCCATAGTTAGCCATGCTTTAATGTGACCCCTCATTGTTTTGGTTTGCTGTTTTAGATGCTAATTATTCCTCTGGAAATTGGCTCATTTCTTTGAGAGTTAAAGAACAATTCTTCATATATTGGAGTCACCTTCAAGATATAACCTAGCCTAAATCAAGCGATAAATGAGCAAAGATGGCCTTGAGAAGGATATAACATTGTTGGGCTTGAGCTTACCACTTAAATGAGTCACTACATTGTGTTCCATTTGTTTACATCCATTTTCCTTGATCGCTGTAGCACCAAGAAAGTGGTCCTACCTTATAATCGAGTCTCATCTATGAGACGATCAGATCACTTATGACAAACAGAATTCATATGTACATATATATATATATATATATATATTGTATGTGTGTTTCATGTTTAGGAAATGGCTTAGCGGTGTGGTTTATTGATGTTTTTAATTTTTGTGATGTAATGTCAGTGAGCGGAAATCATATGATGCAATTTGAAAAAATAAGGATGACGAGAGGAAGGCTACTAGTTAATTTCGTTAAAAAAATTTGAAAAAACTATTTTCATTAAAAAAATTTGAAAAAACTTCAATTTTTTAACAGAAGATATGGCTTTGGATGGGGTTGAAAGGCAGAACTAGATTCAAATTGGGTGGGGTATTGTTGAATTGAGTTTTTTTTTTTCCTGCTTTAGTATTCTCCCTTATGAATTCGATTATTAGTTATTATATGACCTAGAACTGTTTTCCCATTTTTTTCCCCCTTGGCTGAGTTCTTATGTTGTTTTATCTCCTGTTTTCAGAAAGCATTTTACAGAAGGGTTGATAAATCCCCTCTGTTATCTACAACAGGTGGTTTGGCCCGTTTTGTTATGGCTTCTTCAACAGTTGGAGCAAAAGCAACTTTCGTAACGGAATCTGTGTCCACAAAAGATCCTGTTGTTTCTGTTGATTGGCTTCATGCTAACCTTAAGGAGCCTGATGTGAAGGTGGTTTATTGTTGAGACTATATTCTCTTATAGTTGACATTTCTCGATACTATTATACTGTTTGCTTTTTAAAAATTAAAAGGTTCCTGATACTATTTTTGTGACTTTTTACTGGAAAGTGTCTTGAGTTTTCCTTTCCTCTTCTACTGATTTACTTGATGAAAATGTTCTTTGAACAACTTTTGGGAGCCGTCTACAGCACCCACTTTTGTGTCATCCTATATCTGGACTAAGAGAGAAAGAATATATAAATGTAGATAAGTCCTAATTTAAAACATAGGATGTCTTTTTTGAAGGAGAAACCAACTGATATGTCACAAGCTGGTAGAATTTCAATTAAGGGGACAGACAATAGACATTGCATAACTGTGTGGAGGCTAGTACAAGAAGAAAAATCAATAGTTTTTCTCTTTTACATATGTAAGCGAATGGTGGAGTGATTAAAATGAAGTTATCAAAGATCTTGAAACTTTCCAAAAAGATGAGGGATACTCTCTATACTAGTGAAGGGACTGGTGGGGGCCTGGGGCACTACCCAAGAGGATCTTATGTTTAAACAAACTAACTAGATATCTCAACTATGGAAAGAAAAATTTTAAGGATCAGTTTCTTGGTGTATTGCATGGGTTCTCTTGAGAGGGCTGCAACTTTGGACGTACTTGATCAAAATGATTTTTAGAGAGGTGTTAACCAATTAGGGAGGGAATTTTTTGACAACAATATTTGAAGTTTGAATACACTGTGGCATAATTAGATGGAGGTAACTGGCTGTACATGTTTATGGTCCTGAGGTAGTTTGTTTTGTTGGAACCTTTGGGAAGTAATATTGTTGTTCTATTTGTATGTAGATGCATTTGTGTAAATCCTTCATATTTTGACTATTGAATTATTTTTTCAGGTTTTGGATGCTTCCTGGTACATGCCAGATGAGCAAAGGAATCCAATTCAAGAATATCAGGTGCACCTTATGATTCTGTTTGACCTATTCTTAATTTTATGATTTTACCAACACCTTTGTCATTGCATCGTTAACTACTATTATAGATTGTGCTTAATAGCTCAACAGACTTTGTTAATGGTTTTCACTTCAGAACTCAAAGAAACTTTTCCGTATCAGTTAATCTTTTGGATCGCTTCTATATTTTTTCTGTGCATATTCCAGATTACTATTTCAGCTGCAATTCGGTTACAACTTGTGGAAGTGGTGCTGTTGTCTTACTCTTTTATTTCATTTTATTTTATCTTCCATACAGGTTGCACACATTCCCCGTGCCCTTTTCTTTGATGTGGATGGAATATCAGATCGATCAACAAAAGTGAGATGCTTTCTTTGATATCCTAAAATATTTTTCTTTGCACATTTATTGCTAGGGAAAAGTTAAGCTACTAGGTCCCTTAAGCAAGTTTGGTTTCGTGAGCCCTTGACTTGAGCCATCTAGGATGATGATTTAGTCTTTCCACCATTGGATCAATATGGGATCCTTTGGATCGGCCACATCTTACAACTCAGTCATATGGTATATTGTATGTTGTATATTGACACAATGGCTTAATCATAATGTATATTTGCTTGTCCGATGCACTTTTTTTTATTATGAAGTTTTAATTTCACATGTTGTGACAGACAAATTAATATAGAAAACAATACATGGTCCTTTTACATGTTCACTATATTAGATGAAAATAAGTTTATTTGGATGGTTTTGCCAATGCTGTTGTGACCAAGAAAAAGGATATGATTAACTCGTTGTCTGCAACAATCTAGATGGGTTGTCTGTTAGGTTGAGAGATTTTGTAGGTGGGACAATCATGCATTCCCATTACATGCTGTCCTCTATCAGTATGCCTCTGGCTGAGAAGTTGTGGTCAATTTTTTGGGTTCTTGTGTTTCTTTGTTGATGTCATTATTCTTAAATAAATTATCTATCAGATGATCTTTACATTTAATTTAAACAATTTGGATCAGTTGCCACACATGTTGCCATCAGAGGAAGCTTTTGCTGCTGCAGTTTCTGCGCTTGGCATCCAGAACAAAGATGGCTTGGTTGTTTATGATGGGAAAGGAATATTCAGTGCAGCTCGTGTTTGGTGGTAAGTTTGTGCATGAGACAAAAAATCTTTCATCATTTATTAGCAGATATAACCTTCCTTGCGTTTTAGCATCTGTGTTCAATTTCTGATTTTTTTTAAATGTGATCAATGGAAAGGATGTTCAGAGTATATGGGCATGACAGAGTCTGGGTGTTGGATGGAGGCTTGCCACAATGGCGTGCTTCAGGTTTTGATGTTGAATCCAGTGCTTCTGGCGACGCTATTTTGAAAGTCAAAGCTTCCGTTGAAGCAATAGAGAAAATTTATCAGGGAATGACAGTAAGTTATTCATCCATCTGGACATGATATTGATGTCTTGCTTTGTGTGTTATATATTCTATCCAATACAAATTATGTAGTTTACCTTTGCATCCTTTATACTATTTTCTTATTTCTTAGCCTCTACTGATTTTACATACTTATCAGTACTCTCCTTGTTCCTTTACTTATTTTTATTTTTTTGCTTTTTTTTGGGGGGGGTGGGGGGAAGTAGGTAATTAAGAGTACATGAAGTGAAAAGGAGGTAGAACTGCTCTTTCATATATAAAGATTGCAATTGTGCTTATAGTGGAACATTAAATTGCTTATGTGATGCTTTTTATGTTCTGTAGTTTAGCAAGTCTCCATTCATTTATGGAATCATTCAAGACTAAAATGTTTTCTACCAAAAAAATAAAATAAAAATTTAAGACTAAAATGTGCTGTTGTAGGCATAGTTGGAGGGGATCCTGACGCAAGGCGACACCAACAAGGTGTTCTAGGCGCCTGCCTAGGCGATGCCTTGACTTCTATTAGGAACTGCCTTTCCACAGTTATTGAAGTTGACCATGGCAAACTAGGAAAAGAACCAGTTTGCCGGTTACCAGTTCAACCACTTGGTTGACCTACCCAACTTGGATTTGGTTGGTGACTAACTTCCTTTGTGCAGACAGAACCTTCAAATGTCCTTCAGGTTTTATTTGCAGTAACAGTTTGTCTCTAACTTTTTTCAATAGCTGGAATCTAGATGCCTGGTTCTTGGCTTCCTTGTGTGGTAACTGCTAAATATAAATTCTTCCAAGTTCCAACAACTTTAACAGTTCTCTGTTTTTCATGTCTGCTTTTGGTCTATGATTCTATTGAGTATTTTTTACTCATTGCACTCTTGTTTTTACAGGTTGCCCCTATTACTTTTCAGACAAAATTTCAGCCTGATCTTGTTTGGACACTTGAACAGGTTTGGTTCTTCATTAGCCACTGTTTCTTATTTTATAGAAATGTGAAATGGTTATCTTTCTTTCTCTCTCAACCCATTGTTTCCCTAGTAGTAAGCATTTTGTCTAAATCTAAATGTATCAATTGCATTTTCAGATGAGATATTATGTTTAGAATTATGTATCATATAGTGTGACGATATCTCCATTGCCAAGTTTGATTCTGCAGACAATTTTTCTGACCCTATGACAAAGGGACTTAAACCGGTTGTTTTAGTAAATATGTTGAGAACATGGGTGTTAGAGTTGTTGGGCATTGGCTTTGATTTACAAGTGGGAGATTGTTGGATTTACTGAAATTTGATGTATGTCCATCAAATCCAATTTAATGCGATTGAATTAATTATTATAATTTTATTATGTGTTTGTTATAGTTATTTCTTTAAT
Organism: Macadamia integrifolia; assembly: GCF_013358625.1. Taxonomy (NCBI): domain Eukaryota; kingdom Viridiplantae; phylum Streptophyta; class Magnoliopsida; order Proteales; family Proteaceae; genus Macadamia; species Macadamia integrifolia. Next base: position 4,990,867 of record NC_056567.1, on the reverse strand, counting down.
GTGCATTTGCCCACTTTTATCATTATTCGTTCTCAACTATGGACAGAGTTGATCACTCTGTTCTAGGGTTGCGGCATTGTATATTTCCTCAATAGAGATTGGAACGGAAATATAAATGCGGACACTTTAATGTGTTGAAAATTGATCATTGAAAGTGATGCAGCTGATCCCTTGACTGGGCTGCACCGTCGAAGGAGGAGGAAGAAGGCTCCTGCTGGTTCCATCGAACCAGACCAGCCAGCCCCTTGAGCTGGTCCACCGAGCCAGACCAGAACCAGCCTTTTGGACTGGCTGATTGGTGCTTCTAGAAGGTTTATTGTTTCCATCGATTTTGGCACAGCTGGTGGACTTTATTTCTTGTGTTCACTGGTCAAAACAAAGCCTTGTGCGGCTGTTTAGCCTTCTAGATGATATAAATTTTTATTTACTTGTTTCTTAGCTAGCAAGCCATTGAGTTTAAGAAGATAAGTTTCCTAAAGTCTTAGTTTCAAGTCTTAGTTTCTTTTTTTTTTTCAGTTGTTTCCTAATTTAGAACTTTCTATGTAATTTAGTCGAAGCCTCAAGTATAAATAGAGGCCATTGTAATTTCTGAAACACCTCTTGAATAATGAAATTTTCCAGCAATGTTTGCTTTATTTTTGAGAAATAATTCTTCTTTCAACAGCTGAGATAGCTATAGGTGAGAGGCCCAAGGGCTGAGACAGCCTAACCCTTATCCACAGTTATCCCATAATTTCTCTATCTTCCCCTATTTTCTCTTCTTTGTTTTGTGGTTGTGAGAGAGTGTTTGAGGGGTCAATTGAAGCCTGTTGAAGCCTTGAAGATCTGTTGCAGCTTGAGTTTGAAGAAACAGCGTAGAATTCCCAATCGATACAATCCAGTGTCAGGGTTTTGAGTTGGATCGACTTCCTCAGATTACCCCAACCTGCAGTCAAATTCAGAAGCCCTTTTGAGGAATCTTTGAGGACTACAAAAGGGTCCTTCGACCCAAGTTTCAAGGTCATCTGATGCCTGGGCTTGGTGTAGTGAAATTTCTCCCAATTGGCTACGTTAAATCCTAATTCCTGCCTAGGATTATATCTCATCATCTGCAGCCATACAAGACCATTGTTTTGGGGTTTTTCTAGACCCTAGAGGAGCTACATTTGACCAGCTTACTAGGATGATCTGAGCCTAGGTTTGTGAGTAACTAAATTTCTCTCTGTTTAGCACTAATTTTCAGATTTGATTAGATACACTTACTGTTAGGATCAAAACTTAATTTCTGAGTGTGGTTTGGAGTTTGTTAACTATTTGGTTCACTGCAAATTGTTTTTCGCAATGGGAATTTCTGTTTGTTACTTTTCCCATACCCAAGAGGCACTTACTAATAGTATGTTACTATTCCATAAATATTTTATGCTTTTGTGGTGATCCAATGTTGATTTCTACTGATAGAAATGACTACACATCGGATGCTCAGTGTGTCGAGTATAAGCATGAATGAGGGTGACACTCAACAGAGTTTCCACACCTCTTTAAGGGTGAACATCCAAGTGAGTGTCATGCAGAATTGAGGCTGAACTGGGTTGACCATTCGGGCAATCTCAATCGAGACGAACCGGATCCAATTTGATTTTTAGGATTAGTAGAATATCTTAGGATTTACTTTATTTAGGAAATAATGAGTTATTTTATTTGAGAAGATATGTAATCTTTTATTTTTGGGTAGTTCTTAGTCAATTAGGGAGTTACCAGTTTGAGTTTATTTTGTTTTTAATTTCATTACTTAGAATTTGGGAAGTAATTAGAAGTTGCTAATTTTAATTTTAAATTTTAATTAGGCAAGTATTAAATTCAGTTTATTATATAAAGGCATGTAACCCAAGGTATTAAACAAATTTTGAATGATGAATTAATTAATTGGTTGAAACCTTGTGGTTTGCTTGGTCGTGAGACCTTCTTCCCCTTCCCTCTTTTGTGCTATTCTTCTCTTCTCTTCTCCTTACAACTTTGAGTTCACCTCAGGGATTCTTCCCTACCCCCATCGGCCCTCCATTAAGTGGTATCAGGGCTGAAGGATTCTTTCCTTCGTTCTCTTATCTTTCCCTATCTTCTTCCCCTTCTTAGTTCTGGTTGTTGCCAAGATTGAGAACAGCAAAAAATAAAAAAATAAAAATCAAGTAAAAAAATAAAAAAATAAAAAAATAAAAAAATAAAAAAATAAAAAAATAAAAAAAATAAAAATCGAGTCCTTTCCTTAACCACCTCCACTGACCTCTTTTTTCTTCCTCCAAAATCTTGGCCGACACACCCTCTCCAGGGTTCTGTCCAAAAAATAAAAAAATAAAAAAATAAAAAATAATAAAAAGAGATTTAGTCGGGCTTGTCGAACGAGAGTCGACAAACCCAACCCCAAACCTTCCGATTTCCAGCAAACAACCCCCTTCTTTGTTCCCTGCTCTCTCAGGTTCTGTACTAGGCAGTACTTACAGCCAGTGAAAGGAGGTTCGAGCTCCCTCGATTCTGCAGCTTCCAGTCTGAAACTTGGGGCATGAGTATTACTCCTTGGGGCGATTCAATCCCTTGAAGCCCTAGCTCTAACTCCTTTCCTGTGAAGAGCCTTTTTTTTGAACAAGGGCTGAACTTGCAACCATCGCCTGGTGAGGCTTGCAGAATCTGATCTGCTGTTTTGGAGATTTCCATTGGTTGTAGATGTTGGGTATTCGAAGGTCTTCAATAATCAGAGCCCTCTTTGAAGTTCCAGCTCGATCAGACATCAGTTGAGAGAGATTTGGCCTTTGAGGTTAGCTGATTCTGCCGCTGAGTTCATCCCTATCGTGTGAGGAAGAAGAAACAAAAGTCTTCTTTTTACACTTAAGCCATTGTTTAATTCTTATTTACCCCTAAGCCCATATCTCTTTTTTTACAATAGAACCCCTTGCATTTAAACTTTATTTCAGTTTAACCCCATCACCATATTATTTCCAGAACTGAACTCTTCCTTTAGGACAAATTCCAAATCTGTCCCGTTCAGCTATTTCACTCTAAAGGGTTCTAAATTGTACCAGAAATTACAATATTGCCACTGGTTTGTTTAAGTTGAATTATTTGTTCTTTTATGGGTCCATAAGCAATACCGACATAAGATTGGTTATGGATTCCTTTGTGTTCAAGTTTCAAGTGCGGTTGCCTAATGGAAAACCTGTTAGATTGTTAATTAATGAGCAATTAAATGACAATTTTGTCTCCAGATTTGTGGTGGATATGTTGTCAATGACCAATCAGATCGTTTTTTAGCCAGAGGATAATGTATTTGTTAAATTTTTTGTTCCTCCTTATTATGATAGTGCTTTTTGTGAAGTGTTTGACTCTCCTCAGTGCATCATTAAATCGGGTCAAGGCTGGTTGGAACAACGGGATGGTTTTCTTGATCGTGACAACAATATGTGCATCTTCTAGGCTTACCACATGAGTCGAAAATTTGATCTTCATGGATTGGTAAGTTAGAGAGAGTGATACCCCCAGTACAACCACAAGTTGAACTAGAGGCATCAACACAAATGGAAGACCATCCTATTGTGGAATAGGTGATGACAACAGAAAGAGAGAAAATTGTGGATCAAGTAATGAAGGACATCAATTCAGTGCCAGTCATTCACCATCATGAATTCGTTCTTCTCTGTGATTTTCTAGACTTGAATGCACCTCCAAAGCTTCACATTATGGATTTTGTTCGCGATGTAGATGATGAGCAATTTACCCCGTTCATGAGTTTTTATTGTTATCATTCTTTAAAACTCGTGGACGAGTTTTTCTCAACATCGGGGGAGTCGATGCAGAATTGAGGCTGAACCGGTTGACCATTCGGGCAAATCTCATTTGAGACGAACCAGATCCAATTTGATTTTTGGGATTAGTAGAATATCTTAGGATTTACTTTATTTAGGAAATAATGAGTTATTTTATTTGGGAAGATATGTAATCTTTTATTTTTGGGTAGTTCTTAGTCAATTAGGGAGTTACCAGTTTGAGTTTATTTTGTTTCTAATTTCATTACTTAGAATTTAGGAAGTAATTAGAATTTGTTAATTTCAATTTTGGATTTTAATTAGGCAAGTTTTAAATTCAGTTTATTATATAAAGGCATGTAACCCAAGGTATCAAACAGATTTTGAATGATGAATTAATTAATTGGTTGAAACCTTGTGGTTTGCTTGGTCATGAGACTGTCTTCCCCTTCCCTCTTTTGTGCTGTTCTTCTCTTCTCCTTACAACTTTGAGTTCACCTCAGGGATTCTTCCCTACCCCCATCGGCCCTCCATCAGAGTGAGTTGTTAGATTGTGATTGATCAGAATGCGGGGCCTCGGTAACATTATATTGAATATTATTATTTGAAAAGTGTTTCAAATATTTTAGTCAATTCACTGGTCCAAACACTCACAGTTTGATATACAATAGACTAGCTTTACGAGGGTAATTTTATTCCATGCATGTGAGGGTCCATTGTGTGTCAGTAGTGTAGGCAGTAAAGTGTAATGGAACTTTTGACCACTAGGGGGTTTCAGGTTATGCCTTTTGTAGTGTCGTCCTTTTGTGCGATTAAGGAACTTAAAGTCTACCCTTTAGGATCACATCATGTGGCTTGATTTCATCAGTCTAACTGGAATATCAAATTAGGATTTTCTATAAAGAGATGCCTTAGTTCAAAAACCTAAGTTGCAAACTACAATCTTTGGATTAAGATTGTCACTACCCTTACGCATTGACCCGTTCAGGCACTTGGATTGGCCCATAATAATCCAAAATGGGGTTTAGGACCTGGAATTCCATTAGGTAGCCATTGCTTTTTGTTTATAGTAGCAAGCTTCCTATGGAAAAGGAGGTAGAATTATTTGGCTCCTTCTTCCAGTCACTCCCTACTGGGAATCTGGAAGTAGCGGATTTTTTTTTTTTTGGGGCGGTGGTGGGGTGGTTTAGGAGATGCCTATGCAACCAACCGAAGTTTATACAGATATTGTCTACCTGGTGATTGAATGGTCTAGTTTTCTGAAATTACTGAAATAAATAAAGTAGGATGATGGAAGAATTAATTTTAATTGTTGATGTAGATTCGGACTGTTCACACTTTCAAATGCTTCTATATTAGGGTTGCTTCATTGCAAGTTTGCAACCTTATATACCTCCTACTTCATACTTCTAGTGCAATTCTAATAGTTGTAAAGGTGGGGTGGAGATTTTCTTCTGTTCAAAATTAGGTGATGACTTCTCAAATAGCTTGGTGAATAAGCCAAATTCCTTGAGAATCAGGCTGCTAACTTACAAAAAGTTGGTGAGGTCCAACTCCTAAAGGGTAGCATGATTGAGTATTATTTGAAGCACTATTTACATGCAACTCACTCCTCATTCCATTGGTTTCAGGTTAGAAAAAATATCGAGGACAAAGAATACCAGCATGTAGATGCTCGATCAAAGGCCAGGTATTCAATGTTCTTATTTACGTTTGCCATGTTAAGGTTTTAGGTTCTATTTACATTCCTCTTGACTAGTATCAATTAGTATCAATTGTTCATGATTTAGCATGAAGTAGAACAGTTTCAAACAAGTAGACTGGACTGTGGAAAAAAAAAAAAAAAACTTACATCCCTTTCTCTAAAACCCACCAACACATATATCTTGTATGGAAAATCTGTAATGTGGTTTGGCAACTGTGCTTTGATAAAGTCTAACTGGGTATTAGTTCAAGTCTCCACTATCCTATTGTCAAGCATAAACACTGAATGTGGGATTAGAGTCCTACAAGTAGTGGCAGTCTGGAATGGGTATCATGATTCACAAGTGCAGAAATACGCTTTTTTATCCTAAACGATGCAGGATTTGAGTAAGGCAATCATGAAATTAAATCATATTGTGGTGTTGGTTTCTCTCCCTTGATTGGCGAAAGAAAGAGATTTATTAACGAAAAAATGAGCCTGAACAAGGAGTCACCAGTAAAACCTCAGTAACAAGGACTCAAACACAGGCATGGTTGTCGTCGTCCCAAATGGTTCCTGCTGTGAAAATTACATAAAACTCCGAGGACAAATGTAGTTTAGTTTTCCAAAAACATATGGACAATCGGCATCTAACATGCAGCCAAATTTTGATAGAAACTGGTGCCCTTTTTACATTGAGTTCAACTATACAGCTGAAGTTAGGGAACTGCTTTCACATGCACTGGATCAGCAAGGAAACAAATGACTAAATAAACAGAATTCTGCTAGGTCCACATCTTGTGGAATCTTGTACTTGAACTGATGGAGATGTTATTGGTTGGTCCTCTTGCAGGTTTGACGGAGCTGCACCGGAGCCTCGAAAGGGAATAAGAAGTGGTCATGTACCAGGAAGCAAGTGTGTTCCTTTTGGTCAGGTCAACAGCCTACCGTTACTGTCTTCTCATCATATAGAATCTACATTATTCTTGGAAATGTTGGTCTCTTCAATTTTCAAGTTCTTGATCCTCGTGTTTTCTGAGCTGAATCTGATATTTTAATTTAATCTGTCAGTTAGGTTTTTCATTATTATTTTCTATGTTTGATCAGAAATTTCCTATTTTAGCCATCTTTGATGCATCTCCTACTTGCCCTCAGTGCAGTGACGAATTTCCATTTCTTCCTGAAGTCATTGGATTTAACCTTTGAGAAGATTGGGCAAATTTTGATATTAATTGAGCCTGAAGTGGGTGAAAGATAAAAAGGGGAAATAAATGTAAAAGCCAACTCAACTAAGATTTATTCCAACTAAATGGGATCTACTACATGAATCCTATTTCACCATTCAACTCTAGATCAAGATGTGATTTTAACCTGGAAAGATTTTGCAAATTTTGAGAAAGGGTTTGGTTGGTTTCCTCTGCTCATGACTCTCAGAAGTTGAACTATCTCGTTCTTTTGCGGGGTTCAGGATTGTGGAAATTAATCTAGTAGGAATATTTTACTGCGTCGTATCGTGTTACTTGCTTGAGGGTGTAATATCCATCTTGCATGCTCTTCGAAGACTTATCTCAATTAAATCAACTGCATGAATCCTATTTCACCATTCAACTCTATTCAGTATATTACATTTTTTAGTACAAGCAAAGTTGAATCATGTTTGAAAGCGTAGATCAAGATGTGAACTGGAAGGATTTTGCAAATTTTGAGAAAGGTTGAGTTGGTTTCCTCTTGTCATGCCTCTCAGATGTTGAACTATTTCGTTGTTTTGCAGGAATCAGGATTGTGGAAACATATTTAGTAGAAATATTTTACGGCCTTGTTTCGTGTTACTTGCTTGAGGGTGTAGCATCCATCTTGCATGCTCTTCTCAAATCTCTTGAAATAAAAAAATCTTAATTTATTCGTCTGTCAAAAAACTTATCTTGGTCCAGGAACTTGTTCTGTAACTTTTGTGCTGGTCCCTTGCAGGTATTGGATGATTCACAGACCCTTTTATCTCCAGAGAAGCTACAGAAACGATTTGAGCAAGAAGGTGTGACCTTCAAATTATTAGTGTGATTTGTCTATTGAATTATTGTTTAGTGTGGTTGAACTAAGATTTTAGATTTTTTTTCCCATATGTTAGTCATGAAACTTATCAATTAATAAGAAAATGTCTACACTACACAGAAAAAGGTTCCCCGGGGGGGGGGGGGGAGGATAAAAGAACCAGCTGCCTCTAATATCAGACAGGTGTAAAAAAAAAGGGCATACCCGGTGCATGAGGCTCTGGCATGTGCGAGGTCCAGGGTGCGACAACTATGCAGCCTTACCCCAAGAATGTCGAGAGCCTGCTTCGACCTATTATCGGATAGGTGTATTCCCGATATTTTATTTGTCAACTGAAGCCCAAGAAATAGTTCTATTTTTATCTATCAAAAAATGTTTTTAGCCCTTCTGGTGGCCAATTTGCCATGCAGGCTGGGTCCATGGAGGTTCTCATATGCCCTGTCATGTCTTTTCCCTCCATGAGCTCTGAAAGGTCACTGGCTGGTAGCAGAAACTTCCAAATATTTTTCTTTTTCAATTACACAACCCTTTTCGACTTGAATAAGTTCTTCAGTGAGCATAAGCATTACCGTTGATCTGCCAAACTTCTCAAGAGCCAGCCCAAACTTCGTAAGTGAAGTCGGAATGAAGAAAACATTTCGGTTCATATTCAGTGTGCTTTACAAAAAAAGGGCAGGGAATGGGAGGCAGTAATCCCTTAAGATTAGATGGTTAAAGGCCAATATGCCTTGGCTTATTGTCCAAGTAAAGAACTGGTTTTCAGAGATTGACCACGGCTTTCAAGAGCTTCAAAACTGAGACATTCCGGTGGACGCGTCTGAGTTTTTTATATTCAAAGCCAATGTTTTTTTTTTTTTGGGAGTACGCATATGTTATGTATTCTGACATTCTAGCCTTCACAGGCATGTTTTGTTGGGAAATTAAGGGTTGGATTTTTACAATGAATCAGATCTCACACTAACTTGATAGTACAAACATACTCACACATCCACGTGCTTTAGTTGATGTGATGATTAATGGATTCACTGCATTTTCCTTCCAGTAGTTGAAATATAATAGAACACTAATGTATATTGTGAACTTGCAGTGCATATTTTGTATGATTAGCCATAGAATTCTGAATATTTATATGGCCAAATTATGTTGCAACATTTTCTTCGATGACATTCAGTGGATATTTGATCTCCATTCCACTTTCGTTCTTCTTACCATTTTTTGTTTTCAGGCATCTCTCTGGATAAACCTGTGGTTACATCTTGCGGTACTGGTGTGACAGCATGTGTTCTTGCACTGGTGAGATTTCTTTGGTAAAATTTGAGAGAAATTATAGATCTGCTAAAGTGTTTTCTGGATTATGACATTTAGAAAGAGTGCTTACAATCACCTTATAGGGTCTCCATCGACTTGGGAAGTCTGATGTTGCTGTTTATGATGGATCTTGGACCGAATGGGGTGCACAAGCTGACACACCTGTTGCCACTTCATAGGTCAAGCAGTACTACAATGGGTTATTTATCAAGTATGCCATGTGCAGATTTTTTCAAGCCCAAAAAATCGTATGTAGTTGGTTGTACTCAAAATGAATCAAATACATCTATGTTGCTTTTATTTCGAATATGTTATAACATTGGCATTTTCATTGAGGACTACTGAATTTTAGTATATGTTAACAGAGAAACCATATGTATTTACAAGAAAAATGTCATTAATTATGAGGTCCAATTTGAAGTTTGTTACTATCGAGTGGTTTTTGGGACTGAAGGTAACCTGATTATGACTTTTCAGGTTACCTTGTGTGTTTGGACATATGACAACGTATCAAAGGTGTTGAAGAAAGGAAAAACTTGATATGGAATTGATGTTAATTTATTCTTACCTTGGATCAATTCCAGGTCTTAAAATGCTTCCAAAATGGTGTTTCTTTATCAATGATTTGCAGGGTATGTGATAAATAGGCTATCTGATTTTCCCTTTTATTGCTGGGATTAAGCATGCCGAAAAAATCAAATTAATTGGCTACCTATATGTAGATCTCTAAAATGATTTGTTTTTACACTTTGGGGCTTCATGCATGGTGTGGGCTTCTGACTTCTCTATGGTGATTGCTACAATGAAGAGAGCTTTTCTTACAGTGAGATTAAGTTTGCATAATGATTTCATCACTTCCCTGCATTGATGGTTTGACCTCAGAACAAATTTCAAGCTTAAGCGGTGCTCTTTATTACTTGTGCAGCTCTGATGACAAAGCACAGATTAGAGAAGATCTCAGGAGGGAACAAAAAAAAAAAAAATATATAATAATAATAATTCCAAAGCTTCAGAGCTCTTTATTATGTATAACTTTGTTGATGACTAACTGCTCAGGAAGTCATGGTGTTATGTTTGTCTTGAATTCTTGACCCCATTTTGAAGAATGACCTATTTCGATATATTTTGGTGACGACCCGAATGAGATTTTTTTTTTTCTCTGATATTTGTGATGGAAGCAGAGGGGTTGGCGGATAGATCCAACCCGCGACTTGGAGGTGTATATAATGTTCTATCGTCTTGTTGAGCAAGTATTGTCATTTGGGGGTTTTACGAGCTAGGGTTTGTGGGTGAGTGTTCTTGTTGTAGTTTGGGTGTATTTGAGCGATCTGAATGTAACCTTTATTGTATAATAGTGAAACATTTTCTTCTTCGCCTGAGGACATAGCACAGTACATCGGTGTGTGAACCTCGTTGAATCTGTGTTGTGTGCGAATATGTGTCTGTTTTTTTTCGTATTTATTGGTGTTTGTTCTAACACATGCGTATAAGCATTTTCATTGGTTTCACTGGATGCTAGAAGTGGGGCCTCTGGTGCCTTTTTTTGTACCAAGGCAGCAATCAAGACAGGTTTCAAGTCATTTAGAAGTAGCAAAAGGCACCGCATTTGAAAATTGTCCAGAAATTATACTAGCAATTGGGGCATCTCCATCCACTGCGTGTTCAAGTATATCTCAAGGGTTTTAGTAGTTGATCCTCTCTCTTATAAGGTTTAGTACTTCAGTGTTTATTGATTAAAAAGCGTTGCCTCTGAGAAGCTTAGTTAGCAACCATTGCCTGTATACATGGCTGAAAATGTGACTTCAAAGATTATACTCTTCAACTGTTACTGTTATATGTTGTTGTATCAAGCTCAAGTAATCGAGTCATGCAAACAGAGAAATCACAAACTTGTCTAGCAGAGCTTCCCTATCAATTCATATGGTGATCATATTTAGCCATTTGAACACTAAATTACTGAAATAAAAGAGATCACCAAAACAAGATATATTGGAAAATATTAAATAATCGTAAATATTATGAAAATTGGCAGGAGGACTAACAAACCCCTATGGCTGCATCACAAGCACATTAGCAGAACAAAAAAATTATACATACAGACTGAAGGTGAAGTGATTATTACTACTATATATAACTCAAAACTCAACTAAAACTGGTAACACCTCACTCCACTTGACTTCACTGCTTAAATGAAGAAGAAATTTACAGAAATAACAGAAACAGCTTATTTCAATGTCCAGGTGATTATGGGCTCTTTCTCTTTAATGATTTGATGCTCATCTACCTGAATTTAGCCTCTTTTTCTTATGCTAGTACAAAAGTCAACCAAACTAGAAGTTCAATATAAACCTAGCTTTCTGAATATGTAATTATATGATATCATATCAACCAAGCTAGCAAAATAAATAAGCCCTAATCCTACTACTTCAAACAACTGAACAGAGAATTTGCCAAAAAGAAACCTCCCCTTTATTTTTTCGCTAAAAAGATAATTTGAACTAAGGAAAAAAAAAAAAAAGGGTAGTACAAAGAAAACCTGGAGAATAACCAGGAAAACTAAAACCAATGTGATCTTAAGCTAATTCCAAGCCCACCTTCAGCATTGCCATCAGCGGGAGAAGAAACCAGCCAAAAACCACAGGAAAGAATTGAAATCAGGACCACTCCTTAGTCAATCCTATACCGAGGACATCCCAAACCATCTTCTCGAAGAAAATTCTGCAATATTGGAGACCACTCAACAATTGGAGTTGAGAGTTCATACTTTGCCATTGACTTAGCCAACTGGTCAGCCATAGGGTTTACTTCTCTGAAACAATGAGAAATCTTCCACTCACTTTGTTTAGGGAATCTTTGTTGAGCACCCCATTATTTACGAATAAACCATGGGACTACCCCCTTTGACACCATTACCACCACCGCAGCTAAGTCACACTCAACCAAATCTTCCTGAAACCAAGATGCTTAGCCATTTGGAGACCCACTATCAACACATGAAATTCCTCCTCTAACTTGTTTTAACTCCCATAAAATCTCTAAAATGGCTTAAAACCTGAGCCATATAAACATTATGTATCAAGTGAAACAATCCTCCTATGATATCTTTGCCCTTGAGAATTCCATCTCTGAATGCTGCATGAACAAAGAGCAAAGGCAGTAAGAGCTCAGCGTTAACAACATGAAATGAAACAAAAATCTAACTGCACAAGGCTGAAAATTCATGTGTGCACATAGTATCGGTCTTTACCTCGGCCATGAATTTCTTGAGAATCTCTTACTTGTGGATCTCATCGCTTGTAGTAAGACCCATGGATTTCTGTTGCTGATCAAATTGCAAGGCAGGACACAAGATATAATCTCAAATAAAAATGGGGTAGATACAAAAAAACAGACAGGAATTGAACTACAAGCAACTTTACACCATCAAAGAGAAAGATTGTGAAACAAGAGATACTCAACTAATTCGCACTATAATTCGATGGTTTGTCGGGTTTCAGGGTCCAGATCAGAGAGTTTGCTGTTCCCAGGTTCCACTTTCTGAGTATCAATTTCAGGGTCACCGTTCACCAAACACTCACACCACTCCATCTGATTGTGCATCATCATCAGGACAGAAATAAACTATGCATCCACTGTGGGAAGTTTAAATGATTAGTTTGTTTCTAATAAATCAGATCAGAATATATCTAATTTTTTTTTTTCTTTTCTCCTAAAATAGACATTGTTCCCAAATGTTGTACTTAATAAATGCTTAAAATTTATTACTTGGATGAACTAATGGCAATTTCAACATAACAGGAACTAAAAGCTTATTATTGAGGTAAAGCATCAACAAATTAATGCCCCTTCTCTAATCTATAATGAGAGGTTGACACTGAAGTCCAACCTTGATGCTGTTCTTCTTTATCTAACAAGCAACAAATCTTGATTTGATTTCTGGAGGAACTGGAACAGAGGAAGTAACTCCAAATCCAAACCAATTACCCCTTGTTTGGCTCTGATCATTGTTCACAAAAGCAAAAATATGGAAACAGAGGTCATCATAATAATAGCAGATAAGGAAATGTGATACATTGATTGTTATTTAGAACATAGTGGCACAGTGGACAAGAACATGGGCACCTATCTTCCATGGACTGTTCAATCTAAAATGGAATAGAAAACATTTCCTAAAAGAAGCACAGGAAAGAGTTAGTACATTCCATACGTTTACACTGATTATAAAACCTTTTTTCTATATAAAAAAAATGATTCCAGAAGAGACCCAACCATTTAAACATGGCAGAAAACATCAAATGAAGCAGATTAACCGTGAAGCTATGCTAGGTTCAAATGAAGCATTAGTGGATTACTTTGTCACCGAATGAGGTAAAGAGAAATTAACTGGGTTGAAATCGTCTGCAATTCTGATCTCGTACAATTCCATGCAATACCACCTTCAGGGGGTGACACGTGTATTGATACCAATACAATGGTCCAGATCTGGTACAACTAATAAAACATTAAATCAGTGAAGAGACATTTAAATTAGATCTAGACCATTGCATTGGTATCAATACACGTGTCACCTTCTGAAGGAGGTATTGCACGGAATTGTACGAGATCAGAATTGCAGACGATTTTTTCCAAATTAACTGTAACGATAGATAACATATTCCGGCACTCCGATTATGTCTCGCTTATTAGTGAATTCAAACTCCTCACTTATAATCGAACATGAAAGGTAGGTCCTTTCTACTCCTCTATTTTTGTGTGAAAGATAGTTCCTTTCTACTCCCCAACGGATATAAACCCGAATTCGAAGATTGATGGTTACTAGCTCGCCCACCAAAAACTTCATAACTGGTTCACACCTTTTTCCAAATGTGAACGCAAAAACAACACAGAATTGGAGACCCATGGGATAATGGAAAAGACCTGTCAATTGAGTTACTTCCCTGTCCTTCGCTAACATTATCTAGAAGTCTTCCCTGCATATTAGGGGGAAGGAAAAGACTCGTCAATCATATAGAAACTAATTTGTGGTATTTCAGATCTACTTATTACAGAGCTGCTACATATATATAGGAAGTTCCATTTGAAATTACAGAGAGAGAGAGAGAGAGAGAGTGGACCTGTCCATGTATCTTCCTCGTTGTCTCTGTTAATTTGTTACAATCATTCGCAATTTAGTATTTCACCGTTTGCATTCGTAACACCTCTAAGTTTGAGAGCTTTGATAAATTAATCTGGGAATTTTACAATCATAGTACATGTCAGGTCTAGATGAATCAAACTCCTCATTCTAATCATTGATGTTGGCAGACACACTAGCTTAAAAGCAAGATGAAACATCTAATGTGCTTAAAAGCAAGATGAAACATCTAATGTCTCAAGCTTCTCTAATTGCCCTATACCATAAGGCAATTCTTTAATTTTTGTATCACTTACTGAAAGCTTGATTAAATGTTTTAGATCACCTATGGATGTAGGTAACTTGTTGAATGACACACAATTATCAAGAAGGCTTTCGAGAGAACCCATTTGACAAATACTTTCTCGGAGTTACAAAGAATTAAGAACCTTCAATTTTTGGAACCGCTGTCAAACAAAGAAATGATATAAAATATAACTCTTTATTTAAAATTTCATAATTAAAGAAGTCATAAAAGAAAAGCACTATTGAAGAGTACCTTATTTTTATTTTGAGATATGTCAGTCCAAGCTAGTTTGATATGACTTTGGGATAAGTAAAGATGGACTAATTTCTTGTGATAAAAATTGATTGGTAGAATTTTCAAAGGGCAATGGTGCCAACTGAACCATCTTAATTTAGAAGGAAGATTCGAAAAGTCTCCGTTGAGTTTTCAATTGGGTAAACATTGAGAAATCTTAAATTGGACATCTTCCCAAGGTCTTCGTAGATTATATCAACTTCAGCTTTAAATTCAAAATCCCAGTCAAGAAATATACCTTCAACCATTTGAGTTCTCTGCAGAAGAAAATAGAATTCCAAATAAATAAAATATGATACACATACCAAAAAAAAAAAGTAAGGAGATAGAACCTTATTTTAATGCTCTTTATTTTTATTGTACAGTGTTCATTATCTTACCTTGTCATCTTTTGATATATTTGAGATATCATCTGGAGAACACATTCTAATACGTATGGTGGGGTCCCCATCTCTATCTTCTGAGACAATTTTCCTTTCCATGTATCGAAGTTGATCATGGATTCTCAACGTTGTTTTTGAATTAATATCAACATTTATCTTCAAGAGATGAATTTGAGTGAGTTCTTTTATTGCTAATCTTGGATGCATCTCACAAGCTTCCTATATTGAAATTGCTTCTTCTGCTAACCATTCAGCGAAATGACATGCAATATCAAGAAATATAGTTTTTGCAGGTTTACTAAGTTTATCACAACTTATCTTCAACTTCCCAATGACCTTATCATCATAGTTTTTGATCGACATTATTGGGACCCTGTCATTAAGATTTTCTCTCAATACTTTTATTGTATCTTCCCAATCTCTCTTGTCTTTGCCAAATAAAAAGGAACCCAACACCTCTAGAGTTAGGGGTAGCCCTTTAACGTAGCATACAATTTCATATGAAAGCTACTTATACTTTTCTGGAGGTTTATCCTTTGAAAACGCATACAAACTTAAGAGTTGAAGAGAATTCTCAGAAATTAGTCCTTCAGGCTTGTATATTTGAATATTTTTAGTAACTTTATGGATATTCAAACTTTCGTCATCTCTTGTTGTTATGATGACCCTGCTTCCTTTACCAAACCAATGGATTCCACCAGCCAATACATCAAGTTATACATGGTCATCCACATCATCAAGAATAAGAAGAAATTTTTTTTTTTGAAGCTTTTTTTCTATCAATTTTGATCTTTGGGAAACAGTGCTCACATCATTGACCCTTTTCAAGATATCTTTAAGAAGTTGATTTTGCAAGGAAATCAAACCCTTATCTCCTTGTGATGCTTCGTCTCTCACGTTTGCAAGAAAACTATGCCCATCAAAGCTTCTAAAGATGCGATTATAGATGACCTTTGCTATAGTTGTCTTTCCGAAGCCGCCCATGCCACATATTGCCACAAATCGTACATCATGACAACCAATATTTAATAAAGAAAATAATTTATCTATGTGGGAATTTATTTCAATAGGGTGTTTACATTCATCCAAGGGGGTGCTACATATTTCTCCCAAAGCCCTTTGAACAATTAATTCGACTAAATTTAACTGATCCCTACAATTTGTTGTGTTAAAATGTGTATCACAACAATAAGTAACAATGTGTAAATCGTTCCTACAAAAAATAAGAAGAGATTACTTTAACTTTTTTATGGAAAAGAATAAAGAATTATAAATGGTAAGCACTCATAAAGAGAATTTAATATGGGTAGAAATTAAGAAATCCAACCTTTTGTACAGAGAAAAGGTACTAGTGAGCAATTATTTTTTTATGGGAGAGGGTTCTCTGAGCAAGCAGGGTACTCTGCACCCTCTTACAATGATTTTTTTAATTATTTTTTATTAAAAAATAAAAATATTCCATCTGAAAGGGGGTGTAGTACACCTCAGGCACAGGAAGCTTTTGCCTTTTTTAATTGTTCATATTTGTTTCACAAGTAAGTCGTACATATCACCAGAATAAATCATGCAAAAGCATAACAGAGACCGAAAAATGATACCTTATTGCTTCACATGTAAAAGAATCGAAAGGAAACTATATCAATCTTTGATGGACCAAACAACATTGGTTTAAGTGAGTCGAGAAAAAACATATATAGTAGGTCAACATGAAGTTATGCTTGCTGTTATTTTTATACGATGTATCATATTATAAGTTATTCAAATTTGTTTTATTTTGAAACCTAAATGTGGTATTTTTTAATTATTATTTAGAAACCTCTAATTCTAAGGTCAGGGAATAATCTACTTAAGGAAAGGTTATTTTATGGTAGTTAAATCCCTGGAAGTAGTAGTTAACTCGAGTAAATTATGTATGAGTATATGGATTGTCACGCTGGGTCTAGTAATCTAGTGGTTTAAGATTGAAATATAAAGGACATAATCTCTTTAATTTCAGAATCTTTTATAACCATATTTTCTATCTAATGTTAACTTCTATATCCAAGGTTTTGGTCCGCTCCTTAAAACTTTGCTTCTACCATAAATTTCTATGATTTATAATATTTTATTGTTTCTAATCAAATTCAATAATTTTGATGATATTATGAAAGTATAAATCAGGGTTGGGGTAGAGAGAGAGAAAAAATATATTTTAGTTGAGGGATCCTTTTGAATGATGGCCTCAAATTCATGACCCAAGAGAATGGTCTAGTGGCTTAGTGAACTTGAAAGATCTCTAACCTACACGTTTAAGTAAAATAGACTTCTGGTCCATTTAAAATAAAGCTAGGAGGCAACCTCCTAGGTTTGGGCCCAAGACCCATAACATTGGCCCCAATTGAGGTTGGGAGGATGGTATTATGGCCTCACAAGTCTGGCCTCTCATATAACCAACTAAAACTACTTTTTTTCTTTTTTAAATGATAACATAAACTGGCCAATTATGATGCGGGCAGTTGACAAATCTGCCCTAAATTGTTTTCAACGGATGTGCCCAGGAAGATGTGGTCATGGGCTGGTGTCTCACCCCATGAACATATTTAAACAAGGTCAACTACAAAGGACAAATTTCAAAAGCTAAATGGGCTTAGAAAGGCCTAAAAGGCAGCAAAAGACATAATTGGCAAACTTAATATAAAATGTCCACAAACTGATATATACTTGGCTGAGTAACACCCCGGATGTAGTTCTACTGGTTTAAAGGCACTATGTGTTAACAGATGTCTTCAGTTTGAATCTCATCGCAATTGATCTATTACACGGGTTGGGTGTGGTAGCATGTAACCCTAAAATCAGGCAGGTTTAAGGGGTTCCTTGTTAGCAAAAATAATATACTTGCTGACTTTTAGAAAAAAAAAAAAATTATACAAAGTAATAACTACAAGAGCATGAATTTTTCCATGTCTGAGTTGTAAAGTTTGAACTTTTTAAACTGTGTTTGGTAGCCAAGAAGAAGAAAGAAGTGAAAAGCAAAAAGAATCCAGAAAAAAAAAAAGGAAAATTTTAAATTTCAAGATTACTGATTTGATAACTGATTTTGTTTATCTGCTCCGGGTGTGAGGGATTGAGAAATGGGCAGTCTTGTAGAAGAAAGAAATAAGAACGGTACTTATCAAAAAAAAAAAAAAAAAAAAAAAAAAAAAAAAAAAAAAAAGAAAAGAAAAGAAATAAGAACAGATACTTGGAAGATCTAGCATGATTTTTTTTTTTCTCAAATCTCCAATTTAGACACCGGTATGTGCCTGGTTTGCATTTGTGATTTCGAATAGACCCACCAGAATTTTCTTTTTGGCTTCGTTTGGCTGCAATGAGAATTTAAAAGGAAGGGAAGTGAAATTTTCATACCTTAAAAAGAAATGTTTATAATCATTACCCTATATGATTGTATAAACTACTTAATTTTTTTAACTATATTTAGTAATGATATATTTTACATGTAATTTTTATTTTACATATGATAGCAAAAGGTTTTGGATGCAAAGTAAAGTGAAATTTTATAACCAAATATGGAATGATTTGAAGTTAATGTTACAGTCATATGGTAATGATTACATATGTTTCTTTCTTTAAGTATGAAAATTTCACATTCCTTCCCTTTAATTCTCCGCCCTTACAACTAAACATAGCCTTTATGAAGATGATTTGATGCATTTTGGAGTGTTTTGAGCTTTCCACGAAAGAGGGATCTTTCAAGTTTGGAAGTGGGCATATGGTCATGTAAGATAGACATGACCGAGTGAGAAAGAGAGAGTTGGAGACAATGGCCTCTTTCTTTCCAAAAGAAAAAAGATATCAATACAAGAAAAATCTATCTCCAGCGGATGCTTTCGTTCCTACTCAGTGGATTCATCATTTTGTGATTTCTACAATTGCTTGAAAGAGAGAGAAATTGAACATATTATTCATTATAGTACTTGATCATTTGAGTTTTGTTGTTTGTTTAACCCATCCGTGCATAGGTGTTCATAATTGGAGATTGTGTGGATAGACATACGGACACCTTGGTTAATGAAAAAACACACAAGCTCGCAATCAATTAGACCTCCCAATATGGAAAGATTTCTTTTGCTACATGGAGGACACTACACAGTACTGGACAATGAAGGCATGGAGAGGATCGCTGGATCCATTTAAAGCATCCATGGTGATAGTCTTAGGAAAACTTGGTCATATATATCAAGAGTATCTTAGGAACAAGTTTATATGAAAGTAAGACTTACTCAATGGTAGGGTTCCCCTTGAGGGGCCACCCTTTTAGACTTCCCACCTCTTTCAAAGCATTCTTACAACTGTCTACATCAGCAGACTTCCTCTGGTATTTCTTAAATGGACCCCGAAAACTTCCAGTCTGATGTTGAACATCCCATGGCTCAACATCAATGAATACGGGTAGAATGGTTTGACCATTTGATAAATGGCACTCCCATATCTCAGCAAGTTCTAAGAGACAATATTTGCTCTTTGAATAGTTTTTAGAGAAGAAGGGAATCGCGATTTCAGACCCTCGGATAGCTCTTAGAAGCGATGGACAAATCTCTTTTCATTCCCTGAGATCTTCGTTATCTCTGTAGGTATGGATTCCATCTTTTATAAGAGCATTGTAAAGCAAACTGAAAAAGTTTGTGCAAGTATCTAGACCTCTGAAATTGATAAACACATTGTAAGAAAAAGGCCGACGAGAGAAAGGAGATGAAGTAGTAGCCCTTGATGATGAAGCCATGAACTTGCAGTAGTTATAGAGATGGTTTCGGAGCTCCCTTTTCTTGCTGGACTAGAGGAGCTGATCTCTTCTTCTTTGGTACAGTACTCTTTCCTGCATCAATTGTTTCCTAATATAAAGGCATTGGATCTTTCTTTGCAGTCTATAACAGTAAACTCTGTCAAAGAATTAGTTTTTATTAACCAACCCCTAATTATTAATGGTGTTATGACAAAAGAAAACGTGTTCTGCCGCTACTCTCTATATTGGATTCTGAGTGATCACAGCTACAGATTTTGTGAAGCTAGTAGAATTTAAAAGTATTATGACTAAAAGATCAAATTTTACGCAGCCATAGCCATTTAGAAAATTTCGTCCTAAAAATAATAGGACAATTTTTGGTTTTATTAAAATGGAAAATATATTATAATGTAACCTTTTAATGGTAGACGGAAGTTTTAGGTAAAATTCAAATTATTGGATGGGTTTTTGTCTGTAACTTGACAAATGTTTGACGTAATACAACATATTCAGACATGCGTGAAACCGAATCATCTTCTTGTTACTTACTGTGGTCCTACTGTTAATATTTGACAAGGATCCAATCTCTATAAGCAGTTTGACTTCTGTTAATTAATTTCATTCTATTTTTTTCTCTCTTCTGTGGGGAATTTGAAATTGGATAGTTAAATTAATAGTCATTGATAGTTATATTTTTCAAAAAAAAAAAAAAAAAAAAAAATCATCTACTTGAATTATTTGAAGAGATGAAGAATGCTGCTTAGTTGTATGGCCTCCATGCCAGCACCTAAGCCAATGGGGGAGCATGTATAAGAAACCACCCATGTGGCCAGGGGCATCATTTCATGGGATCTTGTGAGAGGGTGTAGGGTGATTAGGTAGCATTCTTTTTCTCATATCTTTTTTTGTTATTAAGCTTTTTCTCTTAATTAAATACCTACAATGAGACAAAGATATGAACACATATGACTGGTGAGAAAAATAGTTAATGAGCCTGGATCCTCTTCAGCCAGCTATACCCTCTAACCCATCTCACACTATCCATAGGGTGTGATCCCCACACCTTTTGGATCCTTTCCAAGCCAACCCTATGCCCCAAACCCATCCCGACATCTCCACACCCCATCAATGGTGTGAGATGGGATACAACCGCCTTGAAAAGATTCAATTTCATAATTAAACTCTAATTTCAAAAGTCCATTGGTGAGCCCACTTTTAAAAAATTGCGTTACTTTTTTTTTTTTGTTTTAAATAAATGCGTTACATAACTACAATATGAACACCTTACACCCACCCCCCCCCCCAAAAAAAAAAAAAAAAAAAACCTACAATATGATCACGATTTGTAATGTATTATTCTTATCTTTCTCTTCTCTCTTTTAAGTGGGGGAGGTGGGACCCATAAATGAGAAAAATTTTAAACAACGTTTTTTTCTAAACCAAATAGCAAGTTTAATATTTAATTTATTTATTGTATTTTTTTTCATATTTAATTGATTCAACTTGCATTGGTCCACCCATACATGTTGAGGGCTACAGCCGGCTGGAAAGGATCCAATTTCATAATTAAACTCTAATTTCAAAAGTCAATTAGTGAGCCCATTTTTTAAAAAAATGTGTTGTTTTTTTTTTTTTTTTTTATTTTTTATGTTTGTGTAAAAAATAAATGCCTTACATAACTACAGTAGGAGCACCTTCCCCACCCCCCCCCCAAAAAAAAAGTATTATTTTATTTTTTTATTTAATCGATTCAACCTGCATTGGTCCACCCATACAGGTTGAGGGATACAACAAGCTGGAAAGGATTCAATTTCATAATTAAACTCTAATTTCAAATGTCAATTAGTGAGCCCACTTTTTAAAAAATGCGTTACATAACTACACTATGAGCACCTTACCCGCCACAAAACCCCCCCCCCCCAAAAAAAAAGAAGAAGAAAAAAAAAAAAACTACTACAATATGATCACGATTTGTGATGTATTATTTTCGTCTTTCTCTTCTATCTTTCTAAGTGGGAGAGTTGGAACCCATACATGAGAAAAAGTTTGATGACTGTTTTTTTTTTTTTTCTAAACCAATTGCAAATTTAATATTCAATTATTATTATTTTTATTTTTTTCATATTTAATCGATTTAACCTGCATTGGTCCACCCATACAAGTTGAGGGATATGGCCGGCTAGAAAGGATTCAATTTCATAATAAAACTCTAATTTCAAAAGCCAATTAGTGAGCCCACTTTTCAAAAAATGCATTACTTTTTTTTTTTGTGAAAAATAAATGCGTTACATAACTACAAAATGAACACCTTACCCCTCAACCCGCAAAAAAAAAAAAAAAAAAAATCTACAATATGATCACGATTTGTAATGTATTATTATTCTTGTCATTCTAAGTGGGGGAAGTGTGACCCATAAATGAGAAAAAGTTAAATGCGCGTCTTTTTTTCTTTTTTTCTTTTAAAACCAAATAGCAAGTTTAATATTTAATTGATTTTTTTTCCCACATTTAATTGATTGAACCTGCATTGGTCCACCCATACAGGTTGAGGGATATAGCCAGCTGGAAAAAATTCAATTTCAAAATTAAAATCTAATCTTAAAAGTCAATTAGTGAGCCCATTTTTTAAAAAATGTGTTACTTTTTTTTTTTTTGTGAAAAATAAATGTGTTATATAACTACACTATGAGCATCTTAAAAAAAAAATAAAAATTTGATCGTGATTCTTGTCTTTGTTTTCTCTCTTTCTTAAGTGGGGGAGGTGGGACTCATACATGAGAAAAAGTTTAATGACCATTTTTTTAAAACCAAATAGCAAGTTTAATTTTAATTGTTTTAATTTTTTTTTTTCATATTTAATTGATTCAACAGCATTGATCCACCTATACAGGTTGAGGGATATTGCCAGAATAGGATTCAATTTCATAATTAAACTCTAATTTCAAAAGTCAATTAGTGAGCACACTTTTTAAAAAAATGCATTGCTCTTATTTTATTTATTTATTATTATTATTATTTTTTTGTAAAAGAAAAATGCTTCTACAGTATGAGCACCTTACTCCCCCAGCTACACCACCAAAAAAAAAAAAAAAAAAAAAAAAAAAACTACAATAAGATCACGATTTGTGATGTATTATTCATGTCTTTGTCTTCTCTCTTTCTAGGTGGGGGGAGGCGGAGTCATGGGACCCATAAATGAGAAAAAGTTTAATGAGCATTTTTTTCTAAACCAAATAGCAAGTTTAATATTGACTTTTTATTTTTCATATTTAATTGATTCAACCTGAATTGGTCCACCCATACAGGTTGAGGGATACAACCGACTAGAAAGGATTCAATTTCATAACAAAACTCCAATTTCAAAAACCAATTAGTGAGCCCACTTTTAAAAAAATGCGTTACATAACTACAACATGAACACCTCAACCCCCCGAACCAAAAAAATAAGAAAAAAGAAAAAAAATCTACAATATGATCACGATTTGTAATGTATTATTCTTGTCTTTCTAGGTGGGGGAGCTGTGACCCATAAATGAGAAAAAGTTTAATGAACGTTTTTTTTTTATTTGGTCTCCAAATAGCAAGTTTAATGTTTAATTTGTTTTTCTTTTTCCACATTTAATTGATTCAACCTACATTGGTCCACCCATAGGTTTAGGAATTTAGCAGGCTAGAAAAGATTCAATTTAATAATTAAACTCTAATCTTAAAAGTCAATTAGGAAGCCCATTTTTTAAAAGCATTACTTTTTTTTTTTTTTGTGAAAAATAAATGTGTTACATAATACACTATGAGCACCTTACCTCCCCGCCACCCCCCCGCCCAAAAAAAAAAAAAAAAACCACAATTTGAGCACGATTTGTAATGTATCATTAATTCTTGTCTTTGTCTTCTCTCTTTCTAAGTGGGGGATGTGGGACCCATACATGAAAAAAAAATTAATGACCCTTTTTTTCTAAGCCAAATAGCAAGTTTCATTTTTTTTTTTCTCCCATATTTAATTGATTCAACCTGCATTGGTCCACCCAAACAGGATGAGGGATACTGTCGGCTGGAAAGGATTCAATTTCATAATTAAACTCTAATTTGAAAAGTCAATTAGTAAGCCCACTTTTTAAAAAATGCATCAATTTTTTTTGGTAAAAAATAAATGTGTTACATAACTACAATATGAGCACCTTAACCCCCAACCCCCCCCCCCCAAAAAAAAAAAAAAAAAACACAATATGATCACGAATTGTGATGTATTATTCTTGTCTTTCTCTTCTCTCTTTCTAGATGGGGAGGTGGGAGTCGTGGGACCCATAAATGAGAAAGAGTTTAATGAGCTTTTTTTTTTTTTTAAACCAGAATAGCAATAATTACTTTCTTTTTTTTTTTTTCATATTTAATTGAAATGCCTGCATTGGTCCACCCATACAAGATGAGGGATACAACCGACTGGAAAGGATTCAAATTCATAATAAAACTCTAATTTCAAAATTCAATTAGTGAATCCACTTTTTAAAAATTATGTTACTTTTTTTTTTTTCTG
>NC_056567.1:4943400-4966646 GCF_013358625.1 Macadamia integrifolia | reverse complement strand
AAAAAAAACTACATATGATCACGATATTTGTAATGTATTGTACTTGTCTTTCTCTTCTCTCTTTCTAGGTGGGGGAGGTGGGACCCATACATAAGAAAAAATTTACTAGAGCGTAATTTTCTTAACCAAATAGCAAGTTTAATATTTGAATTGTTTTATTATTATTAGTTTTTTTTTTCCATATTAATTGATTCAACCTGCATACGTCCACCCATACAGGTTGAGAGGCAGAGTGTCGGCCACAAGGCCTATAAGGTAGGACCGACTTGGAATGGTAATTTCTGTTCCATTTTTTATTGTAGGATAGAATTTTTGTTCGACTACCACACTAGCCGATGTTATATCTAAATGGTCTCATTAGTTAGTGTGAAATTGTGGATGCACTGGCGTTCAAGACTCAAAACCTCAAGAGCCCCAACATATATGTCCAACTCACACCAGATTGTGCAACAATATGGAAATTGACCCGTCATGTATTAGTTTTGAGTGGGCTGGGTTAAGTAGCTGATTGGAGGCCTAGCTTGAAACATATATTAATATCAACTATAACTTTAACAAGAAGGAAATTTTTTTTTTTCGTGTTACGGAATTCAAAGGCCAATCACAAGCTATAAAAAATGGAATCTTATGTGCTTTCTCATGAGAAGGAACTAAAAGTGAACCATCAAGAATGTGTTGCTACAGATTCCTACTCAGTTTAGCCTGCACACAACGTACAAGAGAAGGAAGACCGAAGAAGTGCTCTGGTGGGGGGAAGCTTCAATGCTTAAGTCAGTAATGGTGTTCACAGTGGAGAAAGCAGGAAGAAAAACAAACTAGAGAGAAGGGTGTTAGAGTTGTGATTGAGATTACCTGAGATCTAGGCTGCCTTCTCCTTTTATATTGGCTTTCCTTCATGCTTATTGGAGGATTGATCCATTTCTTCTCTGATGTGGAGGAGATGATCATTAGTGGATTGGTCCCTTTCTCCTTGTACATGGACGATCTCATAACGATTAACTTAACCATAATTACATTTGGAGAATCATAACCGCTCACCGATCATGATTACTTTTGAGAACTATAATTAACCCCTTAGACTGTTATGGTTGCAGCCATCCTATTGCTAGAGGGAGGATATATAGGGTACGTGGTTGGTTTAAATAGGCACTCATAGTTAGACACGTGGTCCATAGAGATTATCTCCTAGAAACGGTTCAATTTCGATTTAATTTCATTATAAAAACTATTTTATAAATGATTCAATTTTAATTTGTATCCCTAACAACATGAACACATAACCAAATCAAACCGTATCATTTGACACCTTTATCTACGAATGGAGAAAACATCTCTCTTCATCAGGAAGGTTGCATGAATCCTATTTCATCATTTAACTCTATTATGTATATTACAGTTTTTTAGTACAAGCAAAGTTGAATCATGTTTGAAAGCGTAGATCAGATGTGAAGTACAAGGATTTTGCAAATTTTGAGAAAGGTTGAGTAGGTTTCCTCTTGTCATGCCTCTCAGATGTTGAACTATGTCGCTGTTTCATAGGAATCAGGATTATGGAAACTTATCTAGTAGAAATATTTTACGTCCTTGTATTGTGTTACTTGCTTGAGGGTGTAGCATCCATCTTGCATGCTCTTCTCAAATCTTTTGAAATAAAAAAATCTTAATTTATTCATCCGTCAAGATAAAACTTATCTTGGCCCAGGAACTTGTTCTGGTCCCTTGCAGGTGTTGGATGAGTCACAGACCCTTTTATCTCCGGATGAGTGACCTTCAAATTATTAATATGATTTGTCTATTGGGATATTGTTTAGTGCGGTTGAACTAAGATTTTAGATTTTTTTCCCCATATTTTAGTCATGAAATTTATAAATTAATAAGAAAGTGTCTACACTATACAAAATCAGGTTTGCGCTATTCAGAAAAAGGGTTCCTGCGGGCTGGGGGGGGGGGGATAAAAGAACCAGCTGCCTTTAATATCAGATAGGTGTGAAAAAAAAAAAAATGGACATACCCACAAGGCACGAGGCTCCGGCATGTGCAAGGTCTGGGACTGCGACAACTACGCAGCCTTACTGCAAGAATGTCGACAAGTGTATTTCTAATATTATATTTGTCAACTGAAGCCCAAGAAATAGTTCTATTTTTATCTATCAAAAAATATTTTTAGACCTTCTGGTTGCCAATTTGCCATGCAGGATTTGCAGGGTATATGATAAAAAGACTATCTAATTTTCCCTTTCATTGGTAAAACTAATTATGCCGAAAATCAAATTAATTGTTTACCTATTTGTAGATCCCTAAAATGATTACTGAAAAATATGATGAAAATATTGGCATCTGATTAGTAATTTGATGTAAATAGACTAAAGCAGCAATCTGGACAACGGTTCAAGTCTTTCAGAAGTAGCAAAAAGGCACCAAATCAGAACTTGTACTAGCAATTGGGCACTTCCATCTAGTGAGTGCTAAAAGTATCTCAAGGGTTTTAGTGGTTGATCCTGTTTCTTATAAGGTGTAGTACTTCCGTGTTTATTGGTTACAACAGCAATGCTCCTGAGAAGCTTAGTTAGCAACCAGAGCCTGCATAGCTTGGCGCCAATCAAGAATTCTTGTTATACGTTTTGTTCCAACCCTCAACCCTCTTTTCTAGGTTCATCGATATTGAATCAATTGAACGCACTTCTAACACTTGTTCCACTTTTTGGAAGGCTTTAAAGTATATCACCCGATCTTGATTTTTCATATATAATGTAACTAATGCATCTCCTTTGTAAAGGACGACTTCTCCATAATGGCCATGAACACTTGCTCCTGGAGTGGATAAATAGGACTTAGCTGATCTTATTACTAAAGATTCCATTGTTGCTGTAAGTTTTCATGTGGGAGCTCACTTTGCAACTCAAAAGTTACTCCATTTGTGGGTTTGTACCAGAAGAAAGTCATTTTTCTTTTAAACATTGCTAAGTAAAGCTTGGAATTCACGGCTGAAGCTCAAGGGAAGAAATTCCAATACAATGGGAACTGTGTCTCTCAATTCAGGGGAAGATGATTCAAATTCAGATAATCAAGTAAAGCAAACAGAGAAATCACAAACTTATCTACAAGAGGTTCCCTATCAATTCAAATGGTCACATTAGCCACTTGAACACTACATGACTGAATAAAAGAGATCACCTAACAAGATATATTGAAAAAATATTTTGATGAAGGCAAAGAATATATGTTTTTTTATGTATCTTTAAAAAAAATACAACCATGGAGTATGTACTTAAAATTTTCACGTATATGCCCCTCTGCCTGATAGCACCTCACCCCACATGACTTCACTGCTTCAATGAAGAAGAAATTTACAGAAATAACACAAACAACTTATTCAATGTCCAGGTGATTATGGGCTCTGAACTTTAATGCTTCAATGCTCCTCTGCCTGAATTCAGCCTGTTTTTTCTTATACAATACCAAGCCAAACTGGAAACTCAATATTAGCCTTGCTGAAATTCAATCCTACTACTTTAAATAACTGAACAGAGAATCCACCAAACAGAAAACACCCCCAAAAATTATGTATCATGCAAAACAAGCCTATGATATCTTTGCCTTTGGGAAGTCGTCCATATCTGGATGCTGCATGGACAAAGAACAAAGACAATAAGAACTCAGATTTCATAACAGGAAACGAAAAAAAAAAAAAAAAAAAAATCACCATGCAAGGCTGAAAATTTACATGTAAGCGAATTTTCTTTACCTCAGCCATGAATTTCTTGAGAATCTATTGCTTTTGGATATCATCGCTTGTCGGAAGACCCATGGATTTCTGACACTGATCAAACTGCAAGGCAGGGCACAACTTGTAATCAAATAAAAATGTGATAGATACAATTGATAAAACAGATAGAAGTTGAACTAACAGCAACTTTGAACCATTCAAGAGAAAGGATAAGGAAAGAATGAAACAAGAGCTCTAAACAAAGTCACATTATAATCAGATTCAGAGTGAGACTAAATGTTCTCCATCTTGACAGAGATTATCATTTTTTTTTTCTCATCACCAAGAATTACCACAAAAGGTAAATTACCTATGAAACAAAACCCAGAAAAAATAAAGTACCAGAATATTACCATCATCTTTTCCACAGTTTGTCTGGTTTCAGGGTCCAGATCAAAGGGTTTGTTGTTCTCAGGTTCCACTTTTCTGACAGTATTCAATTTCAGGGTCGCCTTTCACCTAACACTTCCATCACTCCATCTGATTGTGCTTCATCAAAAAGACAGAAATTGACTTTGCATCCTCTATAGGAAGTTTAAATAGTGATTAGTTGGTTTATAATAAATCACAAACATAATAGACTAACTTCTTTTTTTCCAGACAATGCTGACATTGTACTCTGAGGATGTCCTAGATATTTCATGTGTCATCAACTGTTAGACAAGCGATACTAAAAAGTTATTACTTGACAAACTAATGACCAATTCAACAGAATAGGTACTAGCAGTTTAATATTGTTGTAGAACATCAATAATTAATACCCATTTTCTAAAAATAAGACAGCTTTGTAATGGTTATATACCAGTACCCCAAAAACAGTATTCAACCTAGACAGAATGGTATAGGTTCCCCTGCAATCATATTCATTTCAGAGCAGGACAAAAATATAGAAAATTTGGTGCAAAATTTGACAGATGATTAGCACATAACATAAGAAATAACCCACAAACTTACATCTACTATGGGAGGTTGACCCATAAGTCCAACCTTCAGGCAGATCTTCTTTATATCACAAGCAACAAATCTTGATTTGGTTCCTGTAGGAACTGGAACAGTGATTGTAAGTACAACCACATAAACATGGTAAACAACATCAAAGGAATCAGATTAACCAAGAAGCTATACTAGGTTCAGTGATGACAGCCAACACAATTTCTCCATGTATTCATTAGCGCAGAATTTGTAGAACGAAAGAACCCATTAGCTTAGAATCATGTGGAAGTTAAGACTAAAGATACCAATTTGTACTTTTAAGAAATCCATTATTGATTACCATTAAAATATGACTATAAAAGTATGCACCGGAAACAAGTGGCTAATGTGACACACTTCTGCAACCTCTCCCCACTAGTTGGATGGTCTTGTAGTCCTCATGAACTGACGTTTATCACTTATTGATCAAGCTAAGCGCACCAACAAACATATCAAATGTTAGAATTTCTTTCTTGTTTTGGGTGCAATGTTAGATTAAAATGTATGTAGATTTAACTTACTTGGTGGTGGCAGCAGTAACATATCACCAGAAGAATAAAACCTCCATACACAAAATAGAACTAAGGCTATAAAAGAGAAGAAAAGGACCAGTAGAAGAGAATAGTGCCTCATCACAAAAAACCTTGCACTGAAACAGTTGAAAAACCGATACCAAACAGCTTTCACTACCTCTTCAGTAACATTGTCAGCTCCTCTGACCCCACCAAATGAAGAACCAAAGAAATTTAGTGTTCTAGTAGGCTTTTCCGCTTCTTCAATATCAGAGGCAAACCCCTGAACATCAATGTTTGGTTGTTGGCGCAACATTTGCTGCAGACTAAATCCTTTTTTTGATTTCACTTTACTGGTTTTTAAATTCAAGCAAAGAGAAAAATCTGATTGCTCCACTTCCAAGCTAGTTAATGTGCAGGGAAGCTCTGGGAGAGATTCAAGGTTCATGTAGCCTGCCAAATGTAGCTCCTGAAGCTGAGAAGGAAAACCACTCTTGCTGATCGGGAGTGGCTCAAGCCTCTTGCCCATATTTAACACCTCTAAGCTCGAGAGGCAAAATTTCTTCAATCTATTCAAGTTTGACAAATCAGGTAATTCAGTTAATTTGGGGCAACCTTTCACTTCCAACTCTTCCAAGAATTCTGTTCCTTCGAGGCCATGAACTTCCTCTAGATTTTCACAATTGCTAATGGAAATTTTCCTCAATCTTTTCAGGTTTGACAAATCAGGTACCTCTGTTAATTTGGGGCAACCTTTCACTTCCAACTCTTCCAAGGAGACTGTTTCTTGGAGGCCATGAACTCCCTCTAGAATTTCACAATTGCTTATGCATAATTTCCTCAATCTCTTTAGGTTTGACAAATAAGATAACTCAATTAATTTGGGACAACCTTTCACTTTCAATTCTTCCAAGGATTCTGTTTCTTTGAAGCCGTGAACTTCCTCTAGATTTTCACAATTGCTAATGAAAAAATTCCTCAATATTTTCAGGTTTGAAAAATCAGGTAACACTGTTAATTTGGGGAGACCTTTCACTACCAACTCTTCTAAGGATTCTGTTCCTTTGAGGCCCTGAACTTCCTCTAAATTTCTACAATTGATAATGCAAAATTTCTTTTATCTTTTCAGGTTTGACAAATCTGGTAATCTTACCAATGATTCGCAATCATAAAGTAATAATTCCTTCAACCTTTCCAAGTGTGATAGATCTGAAATTATCTGCAGTGAAATACACTTCTTAACTTCCAGATGAGTCAAAGCGGAGGGAAGCTCTGGGAGAGATTCAAGGTTGTTGTAGCCTTCCAAATATAGCTCTTGAAGCTGAGAAGGAAAACCACTTATGCTGATTAGCAGTGGTTGAAGCCTCTTGTAGTCTAATTCATCATTTGGCTTCACCATGCCCATTCTTAACACCTCTAAGCTTGATAGCTTTGAAAAATCATCTGGTACTTTTACAATCATAGTATCTGACATGTCAAAGTGAAGCAAACTCCTCATTCTAACCATTGATGTTGGTAGCCTCACCAGTTTAGGGCAATTTGAAACGTCTAATTCTTCAAGCTTCTCCAACTGTCCAAGACCCTCAGGCAATTCTTCAATGTCTGTTCTATTCACATAAAGCTTAACCAAATGTTTTAGATCACCTATAGACATAGGCAACTTGTTGAATGACACACAAGAAGAGAGAATAAGACTCTTGAGAGAAACGATTTCACAAATGCTATCTGGGAGTTCCAAAAGGGAAGAGCAAGACATAAGATCCAATCTCTGTAAGCATGGAAACCATGAGAAGAAGTTGGGAGAGATAGAGAGATCTTGAGAGCTAGTAAGAATAAGAACCTTCAATTTTCGGAACCGCTGAAAAACAAAAAAAAATGATACAAAAATATAACTCTCTATTTATAATTTGATAATAAAACAAGTGAAAACAGAAAAACAAATGTACTATACATTGTTTTCATTTTGAGGTTCATCATTCCAAGCTAGTTTGATACGACTCCATGACAATTCAAGATGAACTAGTTCTTCATGATAAAAATTGGGTGGTAAAATTGTCAAAGGGCAATGGTGCCAACTGAACCATCTTAATTTAGAAGGTAGATCCGAAAAGTCTCCATTGAGCTTGTTAATTGGATAAACATTGAGGAATCTTAAATTGGGCATATTCGCAAAGTCTTCATAGCTTAAATTATCTTCACCATCAAATTTAAAATTGCAATCAAAGAGGAGACCTTCAACCATTTTAGTTTCCTACAGCAGAAAATGAATTCCATGTAAAGAAAATCTGATGCAAATACACAAAAAAAGAAAATAAATAAATATAGCCGTACATGTTTCATTCTCTTGTAGTTATTAGTAATATATCATGACAAAATAAGATTATATGTTCAAAGGCAAGTGTTTCTGTCCGAGTGGCCCCTACGCTCATACACAAAGGCAAGAGTGGCGCAGTGATCATTGCGTGCTCCCTGTGGCTGTGGCTGTGGTGTAGGTGTCGCTCTGGGACATAAAACTTTTTCTCTATATTTAAAAGGGAAATACCCCCTGGTGCTAGGCGTACTTCCATAAAGTCCTAGGAGGGGTAGATTAAAGGTGGTCCCAACCTTAGCATTTTTACACAATGCGGTTGCTTACACTCGAACCCTTACTTGTGTTGGCTGCCTTTTTTTTTTTACCATCACATGGAGTAACAACTCAAAATTAAATGATTATTTATAATAAAAAGTGAGCAAGAAAAATATGTTCCTTACCGTGTCTTTTTTTAATATTTTTGAGATCTCATCACGTGACCACAATCTAGTATGGTTGGTGGGGTCCCCATAGCTGTTTTTTGAGGCAATTCTCTTTCCCATATATTGAAGTTGACCATGCATTCTGAAAGAAACATCATTCTCTATCTTTAGAAGGTGCTTTTGAGTGAGTTCTTTTATTGCTAATCTAGGACGTAGCTCACAAGCTTCCCATATTGGAATTGCTTCTTCTACCATCCATCCAGTGAAATGACATGCAATATCAAGAAATATAGTTTTTGAATCATCACTTAGTTTATCGTAACTTATCTTCAACTTCGCAAAGACCTTGTCATCATAGCATTCATCCAAGGGGGAGATACTTACTTCTTTCAAAACCTCTTGAACAATTAATTTGACTAATATTGAATGATCCCTGCAATTTTCATGTTAAAATGTAAGTCACAAGTAATAATATGTAAATTTTTAGTAAAACATAAGAAGTTATTACTCAACCTTTTAATGGAATAGAAAAAAAAAATTATAAATTGTTAGTACTCGAGAATTTAGTATGGTACAAAATGAGAAATCCAACCTTAGATACAGAGTCGAGGAAATAGTGGGTAGGTTTTTCTCTCTCGCAAGCATCGTTGGAAAACCAGGTTTTGTGACTCGACTCATCCTCTTTAAATCCTAGTGAATCGGAGTGAGTCACAGAAAACTAGGTGAGTCATGTCAAATTCCCCCTCTTATTTCCATACTAGTCTTTCTCAAGCAATCCAAATAAATAATTAATTAATAAGTTAAATGGGACAAGATAGAATAAAAGTGTTTGTTTTTCAAAATTTTTTTTATATTATTTTCTCTTAGATGAAAGTGATAAGATCCGACTTGGAGATTTCATAGTCATGAATCGTGTTTTTGTAATTAAAATTTAGATGTACACACTCAGTAGTCGCTAGATTAAATACAAAAGATTTTGATCATTGAACATTTAACATCATTATAATATATTTTAGTTTAAAACTATTCAAAAATGTTGACTTAAAATTTGACAAGAATCGGCCATTTTGTTGTGACTTGGGCAAAACAAGTGAGTCTTGAATGACTCGGTATGATTTGGTCCCAGTGTTATAATTTTTTAATACAGGACGAGTCTCCATGACTCTTGACCAAGTTTCTAATCTTTTGACCAGACTCGGCCTAGTTTTCCTAGTCAAAATCTGATTTGCCAACAATGCTCACAAGCAGCCATACATATCATCAGAATAATGGATGGTAAAACATAACGATGACCGAAATTGATACCTTGTTTCTCCACATAGAGAAAGGAAACTACATCAATCTCTTGTGGACTAAACAACATTGACCTTAGCCCAAATGAAAAAGAATATAGATAAGAGGTCAACTAGGGTTTATATTGTCATGTTTATATAATGTATCATATTATAAGTTGTCCTACCAAAAAAAAAAATATATATATATATATATTATAAGTTGTTCAAACTTATTATTTATTTATTTATTTTTTAATTTGTAATTCTAATTTGACACTTCAAAGGATACATGTAAACACCCAAGTTTGTCACCCCCTCGGTGATAAGGGTGTCAATATATAACCGAAACTGACTGGTTATAACTGAATCGAATCGCACCGTAGTAAATTGATCCGATTTTGATTTATAGACCATACTTCCAGTTTGGAACCGAATCGAACCGAAAAATCGATGGTTAACCGGAACCTAGTATTAAAGACTTGAAGTGTTTTGAATTTCGATGTGTCTCTACGAAAAAATGGGAGAAAAAAAAAAAAAAAAACAAAGTACTAACCGAGAAGGGAGCTTCACTTTCACACTTCTTGATTTTCTAATTTCTAGGTTCATAGTTAATTAGTTATAATATGTGTAATCTTTTACATAGAAAATATATTGTGCTTGGCAAAATAAATGTATATTGTTTTAACTCTTTAGGAAATTTAATATATGTAGGATTCACACTAGTTGTAGGATGCAAACCGTTTTTTAAAACGACACTATTAACCCCGTGTAAACCGATTGTGAACCGAATATAAAAACCGATTAAAAATCGCTAAAATCGAAACTGAATGAAAACGATTCTGATTTCACCTTATTCTTATCTGGTACGATTTTAGTTTCACCTTATCAAAATGTAAATCGAACCGGAATAGAACCGAATAACCAAAACCACACCGTACACCCCCACTTGACGATGATGATTCATTAGGACATAGACGAGATCTACACTCTTTCTTGGAAGAGGATTCGTTAACTTTGGAAATGACATGTAACCCTACCCAATGAGCTAAATCACATCCAGTCTTGTGGATTCATATCCAAACCCGTGGTATCCAGTATTGACAAATCCAAAGGTGGCATTGAGTGTGGTCTAGATATCATGGCTGGATTTTTTTGGTCAAGAATTAATGGAATAACAACTTTAGATAGGGAGGCAATCAACAGGCTCATAAGCTGGGAGTCCTACTATTGCCAAGTTGAGGTGGCCTACTGACCTAAGGAGCGAGGTGTTGTACCATCAACATAGCCGAAGGGGCATTGGCCTTAAAGAAACGGTACCTACTACTTCTAGAGAAAGAAATTTGTGGAAGTTAATTTGATAGAAAGGAAGCGGTGGGCGGAGGAGAAAGAAGGGAGGGAGGGAATAGTGGAGGTCGTGCCAATGGTGGGAGGCAATGGGGCTATGTAGGAAGAATAGGATGCCATGAGGAGGGGAGAGGGGAGAGAGAGAGAGAGAGAGAGGAAGCCGACTAGGGTTTGATGGCATGAACCTTCACCGGCTCTAATACCATGTCAAACCACAGTTGGTCAAACTATGTTATTTCTCCAATATGTAAATCGGCTACATTTAATGACAATATATAGATACATGTGAAAGCCCTAATAGGCTGAGGTAGAATAGGAAAGTGAGATTGCATGGTGATCCTCTTAGGAGATTGAGATTACATAGAATACATGAAGGAAAGAGTCCACGATAAGGCTGGAACGATTATTGAGTCCAAGACAACTTAGGTAAGTCAATATACGTTCAATAATGGATGGTCCAAATCCATGATAGGAATGAAACATGGGCGGGATGGGCTGAGGTTTTAAGGTCCCCAAAACTTGACCCAAGTCCAATCCAACCTTGATTGGCCTAAAATCTCAACCCAAACCCAACTTACCATACCCTCAGGGTTAAAATCTTAGTCCAAATCTTGTTCGGGCTCAAGACAAGCTAGGGCGGCTTTAGGCTGTTAGGGCCAAACTTAAACCCGTAGATAAAGCTTAACTAGTATTCCAGCCATTGCCATCCTCCTCAGAAAAAAATAAAATAAAATAAAATACTAATAATGATAAATAAATAAATAAATAAAAAATAAAAAATTCCAGACACATAAAGACTAAACACAAGAATTGAAACGATTTAAGAAATTAAATATTTTCTACCAAAAAGAAGAAGAAGAAACGATTTAAGACTTACCCAGTTGGGACCTTTTCAAAATACAACCCAGGCATACTGGCAGCTTCTGCGAGAGCAGCCCTCCACGATTTCACCTTCCCCATTTCATACTTGAAACGCTTTTCGTGTCTCATAAATGCCTCTGCGTATGTGTTGGTCTGTTTCCTGACATCTGATAGATCAACCTTGTAGAAAACAGGCAGAACTTTTTCTATCCGGCCATCTTTTTTACAGTCGAGTATTGTCACCAGCTCTCTAAGGCACCAGGTTGAAGAAGCATAATTCTCAGAGAAGACGATAATGGCAATCCTAGAACCATTGATGGCTTCAATCAGTTTTGAAGAGACATTCTCTCCTCTGTTAACCTCTTCGCTATCTCTAAAGGGGTGAATCCGATTCCGAATCAACTCATTAAAGAGGAAATCGATGAAGATAGTGCGCGTGTCCTGACCACAAAAACTCAAGAAGACATCATATGTCCATGTACGGGAGGAAGAAGAGGCCCCATAAGTCATCTCGGCAGCCATGGACAATGCGTATGACGAATGGACCCCAATTTTCTTCAGCACAAATTTCCCAGACGTTTCCTCAACTGAAACATTGATATTATCTCCCTCTTCAGCAATTGATTTCCAAACACAATGCGGTATCATGATCACCCAAGTTTGAGTCAAGTAATATTGAAATTTAATTTCATGTCTCCATGTAAAATTCTTTGTTTTATTAATAACAACCACGGTTTCAAGAATTGCACCAAGATACCCAGTTTCCATGCTGATGTCCAAACAAACACATATAATCATCCCTCCAGTGCCAAAAGTGGTAAGCTGACAAGATAATGAATCTGCGTTATCCTGTGAATCAGACTGCCTTTGAAAGCCAAACCAGTCAGGAATCTCATTCTCGTCCAAAATGATGTCACAGATATTGTTACGATTTCCAAGGTCTTTACATAAGTCCTGTCCACCGAACCAATCAAATCACGTTATTTATAGAAAATGGTTCGAATCAGTTGTAGAAACGTAACCCTAAAACGATGCAGAAGATAACAAAAAAACAAAACAAACAATGCATATGGATTTTACGAGGTTCGGCAAGGTTGCCTACGTCCCCGGTGAGATGAGATCCTACTTTACTATCAATGGAGAATAGGGTTATAGCGCTCGTCCTCACACCTCTCAGTATTGCTTGCATTACAGAGAAAGAAACCCTCGCTACAAATATATAGCGAGAAAAACCCTAATCCGGATTAAACTACAATTACCACCCTAATCCGGATTAAACTACAATTGCCCTCAAATAAAAAATTCGAACTGGGGGCTGCGCCCCCCTACACCCCCTGCTATGCAGAGGGGCCTCCTGCCCCTCTTGCAACCCCCACGGCCCGCTAACCGGCTAGCGGGACCGCCGTTTTGGCTGTCTAGGTGCTGCACCAGTACTCCCTGGATTAAACTGTGATGGAATACAAGACATCATACACCAACATCAGTCCCCCACCAGAAATCAGTCAAGGGTCTACCAGGATCGGCCAAATCCTGCCGTTCTGATTCAGATTGGCGGCCTATCTAATTCTGATTAATGAGAGCTTTTTTTTTTTTTTGGGTTGGGGTGGGGGAGGGTTTGCGTCGCTGTGTGTGCATGAGAGAGAGAGAGAGAGAGAGAGAGAGAATGCGAGTGGACAACAAACCTGAAAGATTCTCTCCTTGAATGAACTTTTCAGATTGTCGCACCCTAATAAGTCTATATTTGTTGCAGACTTCAAATCCTCTAAGCCCTGAATTTCAGTCAACTGAGAACAGTTTGAAAGAAGTAGAATCGTTAGGTGCTTCAAATTTGACAGATTTGGTAACATTTTCAACCTGCTGCAACCTTGTGCTTTAAAAGAGCATAAACTTGATGGAAGCATTGGCAGTAACTCGAGTCTTTGGCAAAAGGAAATATCAAGTGTTTCAAGCAATGCCAATTTACTAATATCGCTCGGCAGATTCCTGAGATTGCTGCAATGCTTTAGATTTAAGATTACAAGTTTCTTAAGATGATCAATACTTTCATGGACTTCAACCAATTTTTCACAACCTTTGAGAATCAATTTCTCAAGATTTGGGAACCCTGAAAAGTCCGGCATATGGGCTAGGTAAAGAGAAAAACTAAGATTGAGTTCCTTCAACTTTGTGAGATACTGGAAGAAAGAAAAAAAAAAAAAAAATCAGTTTCCACAAAATACAGATATTTAAACTCAAACAAATATAGAAAAACTCAACAAAATTGTGACATACCTTGGTTCCCTTCCAAACTTCTTTAAGCTTGCTACCTTGCATGTTAACAATAACAATGTTCCCTAGATCAAAATTATCTGGTATATATTCAAAGGGGAATCCTTCCCAACTAATCCAAACTAAGTTTTGGAAACAACGAACCCAACTTTGAAGAGAATGTGCTTCATCAAAATTGCCACCATTCTTATAACTATTAACTTCAAGTAATCTTAGATTAGGCATTTGAGAAAATCCTTCAACAGTCGACAAGCTGAACTTTTTCCCATTATATTGACACGAGTCTAATTGAATGCCTTCAACTGCATCAGTTCCCTAATAAAAGAGAGAAACTAATAAGAAAAGCAAAATGATAAAATTAAAGAGATTAATAATCATCAGAATGTAATAAGAGATTAATTTGTGTTGTTAATACTTACAGTGAAGTTTCCCAATACATCAATGGTATCATCATTGTCCCACAATCTACTACGTCCTCCAGGCCTCAAAGGAGACTCTGTGCGAACAATTTCCCTTCCCATGTCTCGAATCAAATCATGCATACCTAGCATGTTTGCATCATCAATTGTTATCAGAGACCTCTCTGTGAGAAGTTTAATTCCAACTTCTCCGCCCAGATCACAAGCATCTAGAATTGTAATTACAAAATTTTTGTGCTTTCCAATGAAAAAGCATGATATATCAAGGAATATGGCCCGGTTGAAATCATCTAATGCATTATAACTTATTACAAGCTTTTTAAAAATCCGATCATTGGGTATTTTTCTTATTTTCTTTAATTCAATTTCGCACTCAACTTGACTTCTATTGCATAGAAGAGAACCCAAAACCACAAGAGCTAACGGAAGGCCCTTTGCATAATCTATTACTTCATTTGAGAGGTGCACATAGTCTTCTAATGGATGACTTTGTTGAAAGGCATGGTGTTGCTGCCAAAAACCCCGCTAGTCCAACCTACACAAACACAGACGACGGAGGCCCGGAACTTTGTCCGGGGTTAGTCCTCCGACGCTCAAGTCAGGGTCGACCGCACAGTTCAATAAGGGAGTAATGGTGAGGGTATCAGAGCTTACCTTCCCCTTTCTTCCGTGCCTTCTTATATAGCTCTCCGGCCTTAGGGTTTTTCCCCCTTCTTCCCTCTTAGAGTCCTACTCGAATACGTCCACCCTTCTGGGGGGAATATTCCCCTCATGCAGACGACGTGATCCCGCGTGATTCTGCGGGCGTGCCTCGGTGATTGAGCGTGCTCGAGTGTGAGTGGTTTCTTGGAACCTTCGTCTGGCGGAGGACACGTGTCTCAGAAGCGACACGTGTCATTGGCCCCACCGAGAGATTATTTTGGCTATATCAGGAGCCCCCTTACTTCCACTAGGAGCTTCTTCCTGTGGGAGTAACCATCTTCTTAGGTTGACTTGTTCTTTCGGCCTTGGCATTACCAGTGACCAAGGCTTGGGGTCGATCGAGAGAAAGACCTTTGGCCGCTTCGGATCGGCTTTACTGAGCCCCCTGTCGAAAGTGGGACCTTCGGTCAGTCCTGTTCGGCTTTGGCCGAGCTCCCAATCGAAGGAGGGACCCTCGGTCAGGTCCGTTCGGCTATGGCCGAGCTCCCAACCGAAGGAGGGACCCTCGGTCAGGTCCGTTCGGCTATGGCCGAGCTCCCAACCGAAGGAGGGACCCTCGGTCAGGTCAGAGCTCCCAACCGAAGGAGGGACCCTCGGTCAGGTCCGTTCGGCTATGGCCGAGCTCCCAACCGAAGGAGGGACCCTTGGTCACGTCCGTTCGGCTATGGCCGAGCTCACAACCGAAGGTGGGACCCTCGGTCAGGTCCGTTCGGCTTTGGCCGAGCTCCCAACCGAAGGAGGGACCCTCGGTCAGGTCCGTTCGGCTTTGGCCGAGACCCCTGCCGAGGGAGGGACCCTTGGTCAGGTCCGTTCGGTTTTGGCCGAACTCCCAACCGAAGGAGGGACCCTCGGTCAGGTCCGTTCGGTTTTGGCCAAGCTCCCAACCGAAGGTGGGACCCTCGGTCAGGTCCGTTCGGCTTTGGCCGAGCCCCCAACCGAAGGAGGAACCCTCGGTCAGGTCCGTTCAGCTTTGGCCGAGACCCCTGCCGAGGGAGGGACCCTCGGTCAGGTCCGTTCGGCTTTGGCCGAACTCCCAATCGAAGGAGGGACCCTCGGTCAGGTCCGTTCGGCTTTGGCCGAGCTCCCAACCGAAGGAGGGACCCTCGATCAGGTCCATTCGACTTTGGCCGAGACCCCTGCCGAGGGAGGGACCCTCGGTCAGGTCCGTTCGGCTTTGGCCGAGCTCCCAACCGAAGGAGGGACCGTCTGCTAGGTCCGTTCGGCTATGGACGAGCTCCCAACCAAAGGAGGGACCCTCGGTCAGGTCCGTTCGGCTATGGCCGAGCTCCCAACCGAAGGAGGGACCCTCGGTCAGGTCCATTCGGCTTTGGCCGAGACCCTTGCCGAGGGAGGGACCCTCGGTCAGGTCCGTTCGGCTTTGGCCGAACTCCCAACCGAAGGAGGGACCCTCGGTCAGGTCTGTTCGGCTTTGGCCGAGCCCCCAACCGAAGGAGGGACCCTCGGTCAGGTCCGTTCGGCTTTGGCCGAGCTCCCAACCGAAGGAGGGACCGTCTGCTAGGTCCGTTCAGGCGCAAACCTCGAGGCTTCGTACCCTGACGTGGCGGTGCCATTAATGCTCGGGAAGTTGTACCGCCATTCCCCCATCTATATAATGTGGGGGGCCATTTGTGGGGCAACCTTTCTTTTTTCCCTTCGGAGAGCACACCTTCGGCCTCGGATCCCCTTCTAGCCTTCGTCCTCTTCTTCCTTAGCTTAGCAACAAGTAAGTGATGTCTTCCTCGTCGGGCTACAGCCCATCGTCCCGCGAGAGGTCAAGACCAAGACGTAGGTATAGGAGTCCTGGCGAAGTCCGAGGGATGTCCTCGGATTCCACCGACTCTCCCTCCTCCCGCGACTCATCGTCCGTGGCCTCACCGTCGGGGTCCAAGGGTGGCTCCAACGGTGAGGAGTTCAGGGAGAGGGTGCTCGACGCCCGAGCCCAGACCCAAGAGCCCC
This sequence comes from Macadamia integrifolia, assembly GCF_013358625.1. Taxonomy (NCBI): domain Eukaryota; kingdom Viridiplantae; phylum Streptophyta; class Magnoliopsida; order Proteales; family Proteaceae; genus Macadamia; species Macadamia integrifolia. Next base: position 4,949,839 of record NC_056567.1, on the reverse strand, counting down.
TGGAAGTTGAGGCCCTCAGGATCGTCTCCACGATGGACGAACCAGAACTGGAGGAGCTGAGGGCCTCCTTCGGTGTTTCGGATGCTTTCGAGCTCTGTCTGCCCAGACCTTCTGACCGAGCCAGCTATCGGAACCCCGAGGAGCTGTGCCTGTACAAGGAGGCCTTCAAGGCGGGCCTTCGGTTGCCCCTCCACCCCTTCTTTACCAAAGTGTTTCGGCACTATGGGGTAAGCCCGACCCAGCTAACGCCGAACGGGTGGCGACAAGCGTTAAGCTTCGTCATCTTCTTCGTTCGGCACAAGAGGCCCCTCTCCCTTCAACTTTTCATCAACTGCTTTCTTCTTCAGGCCTGCAAGGGACTTACGGGCTGGTACTATTTTTGCCCCCGAAAGGACCTTCGGCTCCTGAAGGGTTACCCGACTTCCATCCATGGATGGAAGGAAAAGTACTTCTTTGTAAAGTCGACCGAGGGGGTGCCCTTCGGCACGGTCTGGGACATCCCGGACCTTAGGGATGTGAACTCTGCCCCTGCCCTATTCGGGGCAGACGCGGAGTCGTTGGCGATGGCGAGGCGGCAGGAAGGCTGTTCTCCAGTCGAGGCCGACTACCTCAAGTCCGACGCCATCCTCTTCAAGTTCGGGCTTAGCCCGGGTGAGTTAGGCTAGCCTCCATCTGCTTCCTTCGAGTGTCGGTCCTTCGTACTAATATTTCTTGCTTCTTCTTGCAGTGCAAGTTACCAGAGCCGAGGCTAAAGCCGCCGCCGCTGCAAGGCAGGCATAGATAAAGGAAGCCAAGGCACGTGACGCCCCCCAACAGCCGAAGCCCAAGAGGAAGGAAAAGACGAGACCGTCTTCCGAGACCCCGAAGAAGAGGCCCAGGGTGGAGGGGCCGACTGCCGAGGCTGTCCAAGCACTCGCTGCTCCTAGGGACGGACCTGCTCAAGACCCTTCGTCCGCCGCTGCCTCCCGAGGCCCGAAGGTCTCGTCGACGAGGGCTGAGGTGGGGTTCGTCCCACAATGGTCGGTGAAAGAAGACGACACTCTAGCCGTCGGACGGGTTGCCAGAGAATTGGTGATGAAGGGGAGTCTTCCCTGAGATGCCACCGAAGCCCAGAAGCAAGGGATGGCGGCACTGATCACCTCCGCGTGCATCTACATGGCGGGGGTAAGCTTCGGTCCTCCTTCCCCTTCGGTCCTCCTGCCTCTTTTTTACTTGTATACATGTATATTTTTTCATTCTCTGACCTTCGGTGCTTCGTGCAGGCTCAGACCCAGATGGGTCAGCTGGCGGCTCGAGCCGAGGCCATGTCTCGGGAGCTTGAAGTCTGCGAGAGGGAGAAGGTCTCCCTAGACAACGAGCGCACCACCCTCCTCGAGAAGGTGAAGCACCTGGAGAGGGACCTAGCCCTCGAGCGCCGAGAGTGCGATCGGAAGCTCTCAGAGTTGAAGTCACAAGTGAGGGCCCGCATTTAGGAAGCCGAGGCCCGAGGAGTCGAGAAGTATCGTTCCTCCGAGGCCTTCAGGGAGGAGATCAAGAACGCCATCGCCCCGGGGTACACAATGGGCGCTACCGAGGTCCGAGATTGGGTCCTCGGGCGCTACCCCGGGGTTTCTTTTGCAGACAGCGGCCTCATCTTTGAGGATGACGATGTGAAGGTGGTACCATCGGCCACCGAGGTAGCAGACGCCGACGGTGGAGGCTGCAGCGAGGAATGCGAGGTCTAGCTGCATAGGGAAGTCCCTCCGACCCCTGGTCGTGGAGGTTCGGACCAGGAGGCACTCCCCGCCGAAGACGAAGCCACAAACCCGACGGACGCTCCTTGAGGCCGCCTCGGCTCTCAGCGCAGACTACCCCCTTCTTGTCATGTAACTAGCCTTCGGGCCTTAAATGTAATCTTTACCTTCGGGCTTCGTATGTAGTCCATGCCTTCGGGCTTCGTATGTAATCCATGCCTTCGGGCTTTATCAATGCAATCGTTCTTTTTCCAACTGTCTATTTAATGATCTTTGATTAGTAAATAGTTGCAGAGGGCCGAAACCCTAGTTGACCTTCTTAGGCGCATGGCCCTGAAACTTGGCCGAGGGTCGACCTGTTAGTAAGTCAGACGAAGGACGACCCTGTTATCACTAGCAATATTTTACAAGTGTTTTCCCTCTCGGCTTGAGCCGAAGGGTTCACCGAAGGTCGACCCCTCAATAGCCAATCACGAAGCGTGTTTTGCCTTCGGCTCCAGCCGAAGGGTTCACCGAAGGTCGACCCTTCAATGGCCAATCACCAAGCGTGTTTTGCCTTCGGCTCCAGCCGAAGGGTTCACCGAAGGTCGACCCTTCAATGGCCAATCACCAAGCAATCCAAGTGTTTACCCTCGGCTCCCGCCGAAGGGTCTATCAGATGTAGGTCTTCACCGAGGGTCTTCCTACTAGTAAGTCGGACGATGGTCGAGGGGTTCACCAAAGGTCGACCGTCCAATAGTCAGGATCTCCAAGTGGTAAAGTACTTTGCTTTCGGCTCAGGCCGAAAGGTTAACCGAAGGTCGGCCGTCCGATAGTCAGAATCACCAATTTTATCCTCTGTTCCAGCAGAAGGGTCTGTTAGATGCTAGCCCTTCGGTCAGGTTTGTTCGGCTATGGCCGAACTCCGAGCCGAAGGGGTGATTCGGCCGGGTCAACCTTGCATTCTTTGAGCCTCCACCAAGTTGTGGATCTTCTGTCATCCGTTCCTCAGGGTTAGAGGTAGGAGAATTCTGAGTTTCCGTAAACCAGCTCTCATATTATCCATAAAGTCTCACGGATTTCAAGATGAATTACAACTTAAAAAGGGTTCAAAAGGACAATAATTGCAAAGAATGACAGACGGAAAAATTTACAAATGACTACTGCGTGCCCGCTACTTTACTACTGGTGGAATTTTCTTAGATTATCTGAGTTCCACGATCGGGGTACCCTTACTCCCCCCGTAGTCTCTAGGTGGTAGGACCCTGGTCGTATTATCCTCGAGACTCTGTAGGGACCTTCCCAGCTTGTGTCTAGCTTCCCTTGATGCCTTGGGTCCGACACTTCCGCCCTTCTGAGGACAAGGTCGCCCTGCCTAAACTCGTTCTTCCGGACTTTGGTGTTGTAGTGCCTAGCGACCCTCTGCTGGTAGGCGGCGATCCTTTCCTGTGAAGCTTCTCTGGTTTCTGCCAAGAGGTCCAAATTTTCCCCGAGTCCTCCGTCGTTTTCATCTTCGTTGTAGTACCGAATCCGATGGGTAATAGCCCCTATCTCTACTGGGAGTACAGCTTCAGTGCCGTATGTTAACATGAAGGGTGTTTCTCCGGTAGCTAACCTCTCAGTGGTGCGGTAGGCCCAGAGAATGTGGTGCAACTCGTCTGCCCATAGTCCTTTGGCATCATCTAGCCTCTTTTTTATCCCTTGGAGCAACGTACGGTTGGTTACCTCTGTTTGCCCATTGGTCGAGGGATACCCGACGGAGGTTTTCCTGTGGTTGATGCCGAGGGCTTCACAGAACGCGTCGAAGGTTGGATTGGCAAACTGAGTTCCATTTTCTGTAACCACGACCTGGGGGATTCCGAATCTGTATACCACCGCCCTTTGGAAGAAGTCCCTTATGCTCTTTTCTGTTATCGTTGCTAGGGCTTCGGTTTCCGCCCATTTCGTGAAGTAGTCGATTGCCACCACGACAAACTTCCTTTGCCTCGTGGCCAAGGGGAACGGGCCTAAGATGTCCATCCCCCATATGGCGAACGGTACTGGGCTAGATAGGGACGATAGCTCGGTAGAATGTAGCCTGGGCACGGGGGCGAACATCTGGCACTTGACGCATTTCCTGACTAGCGATTCTGCGTCCTTTCTCATTGTCGGCCAATACAAGCCCTGCCTTAGTACTTTGTGTGCCAGGGCCCGGGCCCCAAGGTGTTGGCCACATATCCCCTCATGCACCTCCCGGAGCGCATACTCGTCGTCGGAAGAATCCAGGCACTTGAGGTATGGTGAGGTAAACCCTATCTTGTATAGAGTGTCTCTTTCAGGAAGAAGCGCGCTGACCTTATTCTTACTTTCCTTGCTTCGTCCCTGTTCTTTGGGAGCTTCCCCTCCTTGAGGTATTCTATTATGGCGTCCATCCAGCTTCGGCCGTTTTCACCTACGGGTAACACCTCGTGGGGTTTCTCGATGCTTGGCTGTGGTAGTACTTCAAAATACACCGCTCGTCCAAGTTCCGCGAAGTCGGAAGTGGCCAGCTGCGACAGTGCGTCTGCGCTAGCATTCTCTTCTCGTGACACCTGCTTTACCTCAAATTCCTTGAAAGCCTCTGACCTTTCTCGCACCGCGTTCAAGTATTCGGCCATCCTCTGCTCTTTGGCCTCGTATTCGCCATTCACTTGCCGCACCACGAGTTGGGAGTCGCTATTCACTACCAGTTCCTTCACCATCAAAGCCCCGGCCAGATTAATTCCGGCTATTATCACCTCGTACTCCGCTTCGTTGTTGGAGGCGTCGAAGCCGAACCGTAGGGCGCATTCTACTTTGAAGCCTTCGGGGCTTACCAACACAATTCCAGCGCCACTTCCATCGCTATTGGAAGCCCCATCCACATACAGCGTCCAAGCCTCCTCTGCTCGTTCCTCGGCAGATTCCTGCGGGTCATCGGGGATCGTCGTCTCCGCTATGAAGTCTGCGAGGGCCTGTGCTTTAATTGCGGTTCTCGGCTTGTACTGGATGTCGAACTCTCCCAGCTCTATGGCCCAATTTACCAGACGACCGGACATATCTGGTCGCTGCAGTATTTTCTTCAGAGGCTGGTCGGTGAGTACGCATACTGTATGTGACTGAAAATATGGCCTCAGCTTTCTTGCCGCCGTCACGAGGGCGTATGCCACTTTCTCCGCCTTTCGGTATCTTGTCTCGGCATCTAAAAGGGTTCGACTGATGTAGTATATTGGCCGTTGTTGCTTTCCTTCCTCTTTCGTCAGTACGGCGCTTACAGCAACTGCCGATACAACAAGGTACAGCTGTAGGACATCTCCGGTGTTCGGCTTTGTCAGCAGTGGGGGTGCGGCCAAGTACTCCTTCAATTGCTCGAAAGATCTTTCGCACTCCTCCGTCCACTCGAACCTTTTAGCCCCTTTCAGCGCCTTGAAGAAAGGAAGGCATCTATCAGCAAACCGAGACATGAATCTTCCGAGGGCAGCTACCCGACCCGTCAGCTCCTGGACTTGCTTTACGTTCTGGGGTGACCTCATGTCCCGAATGGCTTGTATTTTGACTGGGTTGGCTTCGATTTCTCTTTCTGAAACGATGAAGCAGAGGAACTTCCCCGAGGCTACTCCGAAGGCACATTTTGCTGGGTTAAGCTTCATGTCGTACCGTCGTAGCACTTGGAACGCCTCTTCCAAGTCTTGGATGTGTCTTTCCGCCTTCAGGCTTTTCACGAGCATGTCATCCACGTACACTTCCATGGTCTTGCCGATCAGCCCTTTAAAAACTTTGTTCACCAACCTCTGATAGGTGGCCCCCGCGTTCTTTAGTCCGAAAGGCATGACCTCATAGCAGTACAACCCTCCTTCAGTTATGAAGGATGTTTTCGGGACATCAGCCTCGGCCATTTTGATTTGGTTGTACCCCGAGTATGCATCCATGAAACTCAACGTCTCGTATCCCGCCGTGGCGTCGATGAGCAGGTCTATCTTTGGCAGGGGGTATGCATCCTTGGGGCAGGCCTTATTCAGGTCGGTGAAGTCGATGCAGATCCTCCACTCCCCGTTTGCCTTCGGGACCATCACCACGTTAGATATCCACTCCGGGTACTGGATCTCTCGGATGAACCGGGCCTTCAGTAACTTTTCTACTTCCTCGTCTATCTTCTTCTGTCTTTCTGGGGCGAACGTCCTTTTCCTCTGCTGCACCGGCTTCTTCATGGGGCTAACATTCAGGTGATGTTCTATTACCTCTCGGTTGATCCCGGGCATGTCCGATGCCGACCAGGCGAATACGTCAGCGTTGCTCCGTAAGAATGAGATGAGTCTTTCTTGCTGCGACCTTGGCATGGTAGCCCCAATCTGGAATTGCCGGGTGTGATCTCCTTCTTCAGCTTCAACTTGCACCAAATCTTCGGCCGGCTCTCCTCGTTGATAACTGGCATCATCACGTAGATCCTCTATCGGGAGCGTCTCACCCGCCTTTTCCTTTCCCCAGAGAGTAGTGGCGTAACATCTTCGGGACGTCTCCTGATCGCCCCGACACTCCCCGATGCCATTCTTGGTAGGGAACTTCATTTTAAGATGGGGGGTGGAGACGATGGCCTTTAACAGATTCAACCCGACTCTTCCTAGTATGGCATTATACGCTGATGTAATGCTCACCACCAGGAAGTTGATCATCACCGTCACCTGGCGATCTCCGGTGCCAGCCCGGACCGGCAGCTCAATCGACCCTTCCAC
>NC_056567.1:4937905-4941620 GCF_013358625.1 Macadamia integrifolia | reverse complement strand
CAGACGACGGAGGCCCGGAACTTTGTCCGGGGTTAGTCCTCCGACGCTCAAGTCAGGGTCGGCCGCACAGTTCAATAAGGGAGTAATGGTGAGGGTATCAGAGCTTACCTTCCCCTTTCTTCCGTGCCTTCTTATATAGCTCTCCGGCCTTAGGGTTTTTCCCCTTCTTCCCTCTTAGAGTCCTACCCGAATACGTCCACCCTTCTGGGGGGAATATTCCCCTCATGCAGACGACGTGATCCCGCGTGATTCTGTGGGCGTGCCTCGGTGATTGAGCGTGCTCGAGTGTGAGTGGTTTCTTGGAACCTTCGTCTGACGGAGGACACGTGTCTCAGAAGCGACACGTGTCATTGGCCCCACCGAGAGGTTATTTTGGCTATATCACATGGTGACTGAAAAGTTGAAGGGCTTCATTCTGATTCATCGTATGGACTTTATATTTTTCATCCACACCCAGCATATTTAGCAACTGTTCATCCCTAGTTGTTAGGATGATTCGACTTCCTGCACCAAGCGAACGATGCCATCCAACTACTTCATAGAAGTTTCCCATTTCTCCCACATCATCAAGAACAATAAATACCCTTCTATGACGTAGACGTTCTTTGATCATATAGATTCTCACGTCATCATTGTTCATTTCTTTCATATTCATGACATCTAATAGAAGCCTTTTTCGCAGAAGTGCTAAACCGTTTGGTTGGCTTGAAACTTCCCTAACATTAGCAAGAAAGCTGCCACCTTCAAAATTTCTAATCATATTATTGAAAACAGCCTTCGCTATAGTTGTCTTACCTATCCCACCAGGGCCATATATCCCTATGATGCCAACATTATCCAATCTGATACCATTTAGCAAACAACCTATCTGCTTAATGTGAAAATCAATCCCAATTGGATGGTCCGCAACATGTAAGTGTGTCTTGTTCACTATTCTCAACACTTGTTCAGCAATTTTGTTTACAAACTTTGCCTCATGCCTGACACACCAAAAAAAAAAAAAAAAAAAAAGTTACTAAATCAAGAAAACTGCAATAAGGAAATATGAACTTAGTTAATGTTTTACTAATATTTGTAAAAGGATTTTTATTAATTTTTGTTTTTTTCCACTACAGACCATGATGCTTACAATAGATTGGAGTTTTCATATGCATGGAGGGCTGACTCAGCAGATCCAAAACTGTCCATATCCATGGTAGACAGAACTCAACGACTGATTCTAGCCAGATAAAGTATTAAAGATAGAACTAGAAGGATTTGATTAAGACTTACCTATTTGGAACATTTGTTAGATCCCATCCAGACAAATTTGCAGCTTCTGTGAGAGCAATCCTCCACTTCTCCACCTTCCCCATCTCATCCTTGAAATGCTCTTCGTGTCTTTTAAATGCCTTCGCATACTTGTTGGTCTGTTTCCTGACATCCGATGGATCCACGTTGTAGAAAATAGGTAAGACCTTTTCCATTCGGCCATCTTTTTTGCAATCGAGGATCTTTGTCAATTCCGTGAGGCACCAGGGGGAAGAAGCATAATTCTCAGAGAAGACGATAATGGCAACCCTAGAACCTTCGATGGCTTCCATCAGTTCTGAAGAGATATTTATCAACTCTTCGCCGTCTCTAAAAGTACGAATCCCATAATGGACCAACTTATTAAAGAGAAAATCGATGAAATTGATGCGAGTGTCCAGACCACGAAAACTCAAGAAGACATCATACTTCCACTGACTGGAAGAAGAAGATGGTATGTAGGTCATCTCGGCAGCCATGGACAAAGCGCAGATCAGATGAACGGTGATTTTCTACTGAGAAAGAGAAATAGAAAGAAATATGTAATCGACTTGTTTCTTTGGTAAAGTTATCTATTATCTACTTTCCTTCTTAATAATGCATCGAAAGTCACGTCTTTCATTACTATTTTATTATATTAAAGTGATAGAACAGGCCAACAAAGTCAACAACATCACATGGGGGCAGATAGGAAGTACAGAGAGTAAAGTATTCCCCCACTCACTTGTCACCACCTTACCATAATTAATTACTATTAAATTAAAATTAAAATTATATATATATATATATATATATATGTTTTCTCTTTTATTCATAGCCATTCTTTGTTCTTATATTGATGTGATCCTAATTTTGAACTCTATTTGTAATTTCCAATTAGATTCCTTGCATTATACGTTTAAGCCAATACAACCTTCTATCAAAATATTGTAGAATGAATATTTTATTTCTAAGCTTATGATTCCAAATTTCTAAGTAATGCTAATTAAGAGTCATTATCTCCACCGCAACCCGTGGAGATTGATTTCTCTTGAAATAGTCAAATTTCTAAGTTAACTTAGTCTTGTTCCTACATCTTATTTGATGTATTGGTCTTGTTCCTACATCTTTGTTATTTTGTAGGAGGTTCATAATGCAGAGATACTCACGTTGAACATTGACTTACCAAGGATACTGTTATTTCTAGACAAGAAGCCTACAAAAGATTTATTTTCTTTCTTCAGAAGGAAGAGACCGACTAATCCATCTTTATAATGAATGGCTCTGACTCTCTAACCATATCAATTTTTAATGATGCTTTCTGGAACAATCACTTCTCTTGCCTCTAAGTGTGTATTATGTGGTGTTGTAGAGGAATCCTTTTTTCATATATTTTTCCATTGTGAATTTTCCATTAAAGTTTGGATGCAGTTCTATGATTGCTTTGGGAAGAACTAGCAGGGATTTATTGATATGGAGCGTTTTTTGTCCTGGTGGAAATCTTGTGGAAAATCGATTTCCTTCAAATGGGTGTGGATGGCTGGTTTTATTTTAATTCCTTTCTTCGTCTGGCTGGAAAGGAATTCCAGGCTTCATGATGGGATTCAAAGGACCGCTGAACAGTGTTTCGCTTCGATCAGGCATGAAATTAGTCTGCAATCTTATTGCACTTCAGGGAAATATTTATCTATTTGTGATTTAATGTGTGCATGGAGTATTAGGATCCAAACAGCTCCAAGAAGACCTTGGGAGTTGTTTGAAATTTTCTGGTGTGCCCTGTGCAGGACTGGATAAAATGTAATACTAATGGGTGCTCGCTGGGAAATCCAGGCCGGGCGGGTACTGTGGTGTGTTTCGAAACTGGAATTCTGAGGTAATAGGAAATTTCAGAGGGTTTATAGGAGTGAAAACCAACTTCATGGCATAATTTTTAGCAGTGATAGAAGGTTTGGAGCAGGCAAAAGCGATGGGTATCCAGTGCCTTAGATTGAATGTGATTTAGTCGCTGTGGTCCTATTAAATTCAAGGGGCGTGGTTCCTTGGCATTGCCGTCAGCGGTGGTGTAATTTGCTTCCTTTCTTAAACTCTATTGAATGGAAGGTTACTCACTGTTATAGGGGAGGCAAACTCAATTGCAAATTTTCTTGCTAAATCGGTGGCGAAATTCAGCTTCTTGGACCCCATTGTCTCTTGGCCAGCTATGGTGCGCCTGGATCTTGAAATGGATGTGGCTAAGCGTCCCCATATTCGTCTTATTTAGTTTTCCTTTGTTCTGGCTATCGGGGGTTTTTTGAGGCCTCTTCCCTGCTGATGGCAATGTCGAAGGTGGGGAATCTGGCCTAGCCTCCTTAGTCGTTCTTTGGGCACTTTTGTGCCTGCATTTGGAGTATTTTTCCCATTTTTCTCCTATACATTACTTTTTCCTTCTTTTTTTTTTTTTTTTTTT
>NC_056567.1:4927315-4937885 GCF_013358625.1 Macadamia integrifolia | reverse complement strand
TTTTTTAATACAAATGATATTCTAGCGGGAAAAAAAAATGCGTGATGGCAAAGGAATTAGTAAGGGATTTGGGTTTGTGTGCTTCTTAACTCTAGAAGAAGTAGACAAGGCTATGAATACTCTTCATGGCATATTGTTAAATGATGAAATGTTATTTGTATGATAATTTTCTTATCAGTCTCGTACTTGGTTTCTTCCTTCTTTTATCATGGATTTTATAATTTAAGTATAGACCTTTAACTCAATTGGCAGAGTACTTGTAGTGTGAAAATAGTTTCATACCTCAAGAGGATGGTGGTTTCAATCCACCAAATCCCTTATCTATATTTTTATTTTAACCTTAATGGTAGTGTCATGGGAATATCTTGGTTTCTTAGACAGAAAAAAAAAAAAAACATAATATATTTTTAAATGAATTCTATAGGAGGGGAGGTGTTTGATTTTTGAGAATGCTTTCATGATATTAACTGATGAGTTAGACCAAGTCAACTCAACACTTGGACAAGTTAAAAACTTGCTTAAAGTGATAAGATTTAGTTGAAATAAAATTGATTTTGAGTCACTCTCCCATGTAAATAATAAGTAAATCACTTAGAAAGAAGAAAAAGAGAGATATTCTCTCTCTCTCTCTCTCTCTCTCTCTCTCTCTCTCTCAGAATAGCATTTAACTACGAATCATCTAAAAAAATATTGTAATTATATATCATTATTTAAAATTTAAATTTTTTATTATTTCAACTAATATCATATGATTGAAATACATTTAGTTTGATGTACACATTTTGTTCTTTCCCTCTCCCTTAGCCATTCTTGCATTTGCAAGTGGGCCTTTTACTAATAAATATATATATATATATATAAATAAAGACAAAAGGAGGGGACAAGAATAGACTTCTCACATGGTACTATGGTAAACGGGATGTAGAGAATATTGTAAAGTATTCCCCCACTAACTTGTTATTTAATTATTATTTTTTTTTGGTAGGACACTTACTTGTTACTAAGTTACCATATTTAAATTATTACCAAAAAATAAAACTTACCATATTTAAATAAGGTTGTGTCTGTCTGTGCGGACTTTGTAACCAGATTGTACATGCTTCCTTGACATAACATGTATTCACTTAATTGGAAGGAGTAATTTCACAATCAATAACCTTTTGTACATGGCTCCACTTGAGCCAACATGCCCTCCTCTCTCTTAGGGCCCGTTTGATAATGTTTTTACCGTTTTTATTTCAAGAAACGGCAGAAACAGAAATTGCTGTTTCTGGAAACAGAAACAGGTAAGAAGGGTGTTTGATAATTCTTGTTTCTGGAAACAGAAACGGGTAAGAAGATGTTTGATAAATTCTATTTCTGGGAACATTTCTGACAGAATATGATGTTTATAAGAAATTTTAATGAAAATAATTCCACTTTTGTTACTTTCTTCAGAAACTCATGATCCATCATTTTAATAAGACATACAACTACCAATTTCCTTATCTCGAACTTAAAGATGACCAATTTTCATCTTCAAAAAATGTTTGAGAAAAATCTTTAGATGCTATGGTTATCTTATTACTTGATGAAAAACACTCTTATCATATTCTTTACAAGAAATTAAAGAAACATTTTCTACTTCTCATCACTAAAAACAGCAATCCATCAACCAACTTCACCAAAACTCCGCAAAGAAAGCACACAACATATAGAACACTATCAAGTACATAAATAAATGCAAAATAATGGGAAAAAATATAACCAAATAATTACAAATTTGGGTAATAGTTCCATATCTCTTGATTACCTATTTCCTCAATGAAATTGGTCCAAAATTGCACAGAAAATACTTAACAAGAGAACTAGTTCTCATTGTAGAGCAGAATGACAAGTCCAGGACTTACCATACCTGAGAAAGCTACCTTTTCAAGTATCTTAAATTAAAATGAAGAAAGAATACCTCAAGCAACATGAAGCAAAATGCTGTTCAGTTTGATTTAAGTAACACAACTAAAATACAAATAATAACCTTGGCACAGATGCAATATTAGTTATCAACAAATATAAGACAAACTATCAATGATGTTAAATCTCACATTAGAGTCTAATATAGCAGCTGCTTAACAGAAAGATATAGAACAAGAAAACAGTACCTTCCATTGAATGGGATCTGAGCTTTAGTTGCATTCTGTTTCAACTGGTCAAAAGCACTAGCCCTGAATGTATACACACAAACTAGAGTAGGTTTCCAGCCTTCTTTTGATGATAATATGCATAGGAGCAATATTACTTTACCATAAAAAAACCCATGATTTCCACACTATGGAAAAATTCAGCTAGAACTTCAGTAAACCAGAGACACAAGACCCATAAAAAGGTTGTCAATATAAACAAATTCTATTGAAATTTAACTTTCATGACCCCCTCCCAGGCAAACTCCAGGCATGAAATCTCAAATACCCTTCAATCTAAGCCACCAGTAAAGAAATCAAAGGTATGGATCAAAGGAATATACAGATATTGGGCTTTCCATCAAGTTCTTGACAGGATTCAACAGTTCTTCAATCTCCAACAAGCTATCTGGGTTATACCTCTGAAGCCTTGCACTGTTGAAATCGCAGAACACAGAAAACCATTCAATTTTATGGTTGAGGTTCACGAAATTACGACCATCTTCGATTGCGATTCCGACATGTTCCTTTGCCCCTCATGGATACAGAATAAAAGAAAAGAGACAAGAGTCGAGACTGAAACAGGATGCGTAGCAGCTCTGGCCTCTGGGCATTGTGTGCTCCTCTTCTCTAAGAGACACGAGTCGAGAATGTAACAAGACGCTCGGCTGATTCGGCTGCTTGGCCTCTCAAGACCCTGACTCATGTTCCCTTCCTACAACTCAAAAAGGAAAAGGAAAAAATTTAAAGAAGAAGAAGCTCGAGCTCTACAAACCCATTTGCGTCCACGTTCCAACCCAAACCAGAAAAAGAAAGAGCATTATAAACCCTAAACCCCAAACTCCAAACTCCCGAGAGCTCCAAACCCTTCTTACCCGTTTCTTATAGAGGGAGGGATCATATCTTGTTTTTTCCCTACTAAGAATTGAAGTGGAAGAATCAAAGAGAGAAGCAGAGTCAAATTCAAGATGCAGAACGATGAAGTCATTTGGCAAGTCATCAGACACAACAATAACGCAGGCGAATCTTGACTTCTTCTCCTTGCACTGTGAAGAGGGTGACGATCGTTGAAGAGGGTGACGATCGTTGGAGGGAGGCGTACTGTTGAAGAGGGTGACGATCGTGGTTGGTGTTCCACCAACGAGATGAAGCTCCCCGTCGTCGGGTACGCAGGAGAAGCAGAGCTCCCCGTCGTCGGGTACGCAGGAGAAGCAGTGAAGGTAAGAAGGTGTTTGAAGAGGAAGGGGGGTGTCGATCTTCGAATGAACAACATAAATTTTCATAGATTTTTAAGTTGGTGTGTCGGTCGATCGTGGAATTGTGCCCTTTTTTGTTTCGAAAAACAAGCGAAACAAGTAAAACTTGTTTCGTCATTCATGTTTCTTGAAGCATAAATTGTTATAAATTTCAATTTATGTTTCAAGAAACAAGTGGAACGGAACACTTTTACCAAACAGTATTTATGCCGTTTCTTTGTTTTTGAGAACAAGAAAACACAGAAACACATTTCTGGTTACGTTATCAAACGGGCCCTTAGTCTTGGGCTTCATGCACAAGAGGCCCTACACACCCAACTTGCTTTTTTACAGTGACAAAACACCTATGTCTTCTTCATATCCATGATTTTAAGGATGCGTTTGGTGACATAAATCAAATGGTGTATATATCGAATATGGATATCAATCTTTTGAGAGACATTCTTGAAAAATTGTTTGGTTGCCTTGAGTTTGGTATATGTTTTTTGCTGAAAAACTATTTGATTACTTTAATCATGTGTAGTGATTCTTCTTGTAAAATTGTTTGGTTACATTGAAGTGGTATATTCTTATGGCTTTAAAATCCAAGTATTCTTTAATATCTTTTATTTTAAACATAAGTTGGAGACTATAAGGTCAATAAATATTAAGAAATCATGATCCAAAAAACCTACAACCTTATTCCATTAAAAAAAAAAAAAAGGTGACTCCCATTGGAAAAGACATAAGTTATTACTTAGTTATCCCTGTTTTTCACCCTTTTTTTACCTAATTGGTAAAAGGTGATGGAATGTAATTCACACCTTTACCTTCTAGGGTGTTTGTAAGCTTCTTATGATGAGCGAAAACCTTACTGTAAAAGTGACAACAAATTAGGTAACGATCGCCTGCCCTACATGTCCATAAATTAAAGCGAGATTATAATCTAAACATGGCTTTAAAGCTAAAGAACCAGTATCATAGAATCCACGGAAGTGACGATGGATCAGATGTGGATGAGATTTTATGGGCAGATATATCCCAAAGTCAAATGCTTACATGTCAAAGTTCATCCTGAATAGAGGTAGCAGTCTAGTAAAATTAAGCTTTCAATATCCTAGAAAGAAATCAAACTTTTTAGATGGAAGCTAGAAAATTCAAAGAAATTATCTAAATACATGGAAATGTATATGATTTGAGCTGGCTTCAGCTCTTGCTTGGTAAAATGATAAGTGGCTTGAGTTTCAGACAAGACGTGGTAGGGACCTCAGGGTGGATATTTTCTGGAATTGCAAAAGATTGATTGCTTCATCCAACCATTTCATAAATATGTAAGTTCCACATGGATGGAGTTGTCCAGCTACTCTTCTCTGACCAAGCAATCTCTCTCACCTATGTCCTTCATGTGCTATGTTCATTTATACTAGAAGAGGGAAACAACAAATTGAGAAACAACCGAAGACAAGCTTAAGTCTCCTTTAGGTGCTCTCATATTTGTGGTTTCACAATAATTACTAAGAAATTTCATAGAAACTTAATTGCAAGCCTTTTAAATTTCTTACTAAGGATCATTTCATGTTATTAAACATGTTGAATAGATTGGGTCTGCTTGCTTTGCCATCTAGAACATCTTATCTTGGTCAGAAGAAAAACCCACCAAAAACCATTGATGACAAAGTCAATGTAAACAAAATCCAATGAATCCACCACTTCTCTGAATCTTCTAGTCTGAGATAATGAAATAACCAATTAACAAGGCTTCTCTTCTGAACACAAGTTAGGTTATTCAAGTTAACCATGGTTGTTTATCAATTGTAATTTGCAAACAAAAGAAAGGCCAATTTTAAGAGTCATAAAGCAGAAAATAGGGAAAAGTATTTACATCATTCTGAAAAGTACAAGAAACAGGGCAGTGAACAGGGAAGAACACAACCATATCCATACATATATGGCAACAATTGTGGCTGTTTTTGTTTTCTATTCTGAAGCTTTCTTATAAACGAGTTGGAAATGTTTAGAAGATTTTGAGGAATTTATTCCAGAATATGATATAACAAACTTTGCAGATGGCATAAATCCATCAATAATTCTAGCTTTTTAGGACTTGAAATAGGCTTAGGAAAAATAAAATTACAACCTCATATAGCTACAAAAATTTTAGAATTTCCCTCAGAATTAAGAACCACAAAAGAAATAAAAAGTTTTATAGGATTAGTAAATCAGGCTAGAGATTTTATCCCAAACCTTGGAAAAATTATTAAGATCTAAGACCTCTTTAGATCTAGATCGATACTATCTGCAAATCAGACTATGTAGCCTTAGAACCAAGCTGCTTGATCCTCCAGTAATATTTCAAAAGAACAGGTCCTTATGCTCTGGACGTTGAGGCAAGGTGGCCGTTTAGTCCCTGAGAGCAAAACCCCTGTGTGAGAGTATGAATCATGTTAGCATGGCGTCTCGCATGAACTGGAAGACTTGCAGTCCTTGGCTAAGAATTCCCTAAAAAAAAAAAAAAAAAAAAAAAAAAAAAAATGACAGTCTGGGTTAGCATACCAAAAGAACTGGGCGTAAATACTGTGCGTGTTTCACCGGTTGATCCCCAGTGTGAGGATGTGAGTTGCATGAGCAAGGCGTCTCATACAAGCTTAGATTATGTTAAAAAAAAAAAAAAAAAAAAAAAAAAAAAAAAAAAAAAAGGGATCAGAGAAAGGTTTCATACCTATCTCGTCATGATTGCTATACAGAACCAGGAGAACACTATTTCCCTGGATTTTAGCAAAACTTGATCCCAGAATTTTCCTTTTGTTTTTAGTTTTATCCTGTCAAAAATCTTGCAAAAAATCCTTATATCCTTCTCTCTCTTTCTTGACCCCCTTCTCTCTTTCCTGTCCTGGTGTGCGCTCCTCCCTCGCCCTCTGACTAGCACATATCCTTCTGTGCTATCCACCTGAACCGGCAGTCTCCGGCCAAATAAAAATACAAAAACAAATAAAATAAAAAGAAATATCAAAAGAACTCTTCATCTTGTAATTCACAGTAGGAGCATTACATATCCCTTCTGCATAATGGGCAAGAACCATGCCTGACAAGACACTCATCGATGCAAGGTATATGGAACATGTGGTGACAGTGAGGTAAACTTTCAAAGAAAACAGAAAGCCCCAAGCTTTTAGCTAAGAGGAGAGCGTCACGGACTACTTCAGCTTTGACTGACCAGCAGCCTACGGTGTGGAGAAGAAAAGGAGAGGAAGAGTGAGAATGAGAAATAGTGATTTCTTCTGGTCGGGGATATCATGGCGGGTGATCAAGGCCTGGCTGAGGAGGGTGGAGGTGATGAAAACGACAATGGTGAGGGATTTGTGAGGGAGGCGACGGAGATTGCGCCTCAAAATCAAGCTGCCGCTGCTGATGGTGTTGCTCCAAGGAGATCATATGCAAGGGCTGTGGGGAATGCCTCATGGCCAGCGATGGATTCTCTTCTGGAACCGATCCAAGCTGGGAATATCCGACGAATCATGATCCCCCAGTGTGACTATGAGTCAAAAGGGCAAAAATTCAGATTTGCTCTTATAGGGAGGGGTTGATTTCAGATTGATCTCCCTAGATGCACTGAGACAAGAAGCAGCAGAAAAATGGAACTTGAACCAAGGTGTGGTGATGCATCCCCTTGGCAAGGGGTATGTCATTTTTCAATTCGGATGTGAGGGAGATAAGGCTGTTGTTTGGAAGAGGAGCCCTTTGAAGATCGGGGGTCAGTTAATCCGCTTCCAACACTGAAAATCGGACTTTAACATCCATGAGAAACAGGTGTAGACTAAACTGGTCTGGATCTGTTTCCCTGACCTTCCCCTAGAATATTGGCATGAGAATGTTCTGCTCTCAATAGCAAAGGCAGTTGGACGACCTGTGGCTTTAGATCGTCATACAAAGCAAGGCTTGATGGGATTCTTTGCTAGAGTCTTGGTTGAAATCGAAAAAAATGAAACAGTGCCTCGTATTAAGGAAGTGCAGGTTGAGAGATTGGAGCCTGGAACCACAAAAATCTTTGGGTTCAGGCAAAAGGTTGTGTATGAAGATGGTATAACTCATTGTGGTTATTGCAAGCGGCTGGGACATAGTGTGGAAGAATGCCGATTGAAGAAGCAGGAGGATGGAAAATAGGCCACAAAAGATCACGTTGATATACCAGGCGCAGTCTATGTAGAAGATGGAGTGGACTCGGCTCGTGTCATATCAACTCAGCGAGTTACAGGGAGTGTACCAAACGTGGAAACTGCAGCAAATGATTCTCCTTCCTTAAATGCCTCCTCTTCATCAAATCAAGGTAGCCCTATTTTGGAAGGAAATATTCATGTGGATTTGGATCTAATCCAAAATTCAAATTCAAAAGTCAATCCTCTCTATATGGAATGTAACGGTGGAAATTTACCCCCTAATCAAAACCTTCCCTCTTTGGAGGAAGGCCAAGTGGCTGGATCGGATCTAGGATCTGGATCAGGGTCGGGTTCTGACCCAGATGATGATGCTCTCTCAGAGTCCGAAGAGGAGAGTCAGCAAGCTGCCTCTGACTCCCCTACCCTGGTTGCTCCTACCATGAAACCAGTGAGCTCGGCCAGACCAAGTCGCCCTCGACGGAATGTGGTGACTAAGGGAAGCGGTGGTGTGGCTGGCCAACCCTCAAGAGGCGGTCACTATTCCAGAATCCTTCCCAGCCATCGTGATTCTCAGATTTCTTGTATTCCAGAGATAGAAATTGCAAATGGGCGTGTGACTCTAAATTTTCAGGAAGTAGGGGTGGTTGATCGTGCCCTTCTTGCGAAGGAAAAAGCTGATACTGATACTTCTAAAGGAGGGAAGAAGGGTAAGAAGAAGGTTGGTTAGATGAATAAGTCTGACAAGGTCCAAAATTAAATCCTTCCTCCATGAAGATTTTATTTTGGAATATTAGAGGTGTGCGATAGGCGGCTAGTATTAGAGCCTTGAAGATGATCCTGAGGGAGCACTCTCCTGATTTTGTATGTTTGGCTGAGCCGATGGTGAAGGCTTCAGATTTTCCTTCTTTGTTATTTAACAAAATAGGGTACTCTGGGGATTTAATTCACAATGATCGGGTGGACAAGGTTCCGAATCTTTGGCTTATGTGGAGACAAGGCTCTTCTCATCCCTCAGTTGCTTCTCTGTCTGACCAACAATTATTAGTCACAGTGGATTGGTTGGGTTGCTCAGTGGGATTGACCTTCGTTCATGCAAATTGTTTTAAGGTTAATCACCGAGAGCTCTGGACTGACCTGGGTTTGGTGGTAAACCCAAATATCCCATGGTCGGTCATAAGGGACTTTAATGCTACTCTTCTTTCAAATGAAAAAAGGGGGCCAGGAAGATTTAATGCTAGCTCGGCAGCAGAGTTCCAAGCAATGGTGGACACGTGTGTGATGAGCACATTTATGTGTGAAATCTAGGGTAGTAAAACATGCATTTTACATATTTAGAATGGAGCTACCTTGGGTTTTACTCTCTTTTTGCATGTTTTATATTTTCAAGGCTTTAAGGACTATCGGGAGCTATATCTTCAATTTTACACGTAAAGAGGTCCTATTTCTTTCCATGGTTGCGAAGAGGACGAAATTCTGAGCAAGATGGACGTGTTCAATTAAAAGTACACATTCGTTTGGTCACCCGTACAAATGATTATTCTTTTTCGGGTCAGAAAAAGAATAATGGATCAGAACTGAACCGAGATGCAGAACCAGCCCGTTTGCAATTGTCCCAGAGGTACAAGGAATATTCCAAATGCCAACAAGGATCGATGGACCACATCTTTAAGTGATTAAAGATTTGTTTTTGGTAACAACAACTACCTAGCTTAGTTGGTGAGCTATGGTGTACAAAATTCTCTTGCTCACCAAGAGGTCTCAAGTTCGAATCTTATGGTTGTTTTTTTTAGAAGATTTTGTTGAAGATTTTCTGCTTTAGAAGCAAGCAAAATCGTGGAAGCAAGAAGAGAAGAAAAAGAAAAAAGAAAAAAGGAAAGCAAAATCGTGGAAGCAAGAAGAGAAGAAAAAAAAAAGGAAAGAGAAAAAAAAGGGGAGAACCAAAGATTGTCCAAATCTTCTCTCTCCTCCACATCATCACCAAATATTGTTCAAATCACACAAAGAAGAAGAAAATCGTCCCTAGGAGAGAGAAAAAGAAGAAAAAAAAATTAGGAAAAAAAAAAAGGAAAGAAAATAAGCAAAAAAAAATTATAGGAAATTTATTTCTCTCTTCTCTCTCCTCCACCTTAGCACTTTTGGACTCAAAAGATCTCACAATCAATTGTGGGTTTCTCTCTTTTAGGAAATAAAAAATTGTTACCCTACCTCTCCATTCCCTATAAATACAACTCATGTAAGAAGAGGAGAGACAATTCATTCTTCTTCTAGTTTTTTTTAGTTGCTCTCTCTTCCTCTTTCTCTCTTTAGTTCTAGTTCTTCTCTATTTTTGCTTTAATCACTTTTGTAATAGTTTTTTTTATTTCAATTAATGCAAGCACTCTTTTATTCTTATTCAGCCTTTTTATGTTTATGATTTATGCAATTGAGATGTATTTTTTTTTAAGTTATAGTTCTAGGCTTAGATCTAGGTGACAAGATCACGAGCCGTGGAGCAATTTTTTTTTTTCAAGTTCAAGCATTGATTCAAGTAAGTAGGCTCCTTCAATAGTCTTCTCTCCCCCCTCTCATTCTCTCTTCTGACTACCATTTCTTTCTTAATTTAGGATTTTTTTCAGTCATTACATTATTGCTATCCCTTTCCCCCAAGGTTCATGGCTAGTGTATGTGTTGGCTTTGCCCCTCCTAGCCATAGAACCATCAATTTATTGCTTTTATTTTAATTGTCTCCCTTTCCCTAAAGCCAAGTAGAGTAACCCTTGTAAGAGTGACTCTCTGGTCAAGTAGGGAAGCTCATATTATGATGCATCCCTCGGGCTAAGTAGAGAAACCTACTTGTGAGTCTTTCTCTAGCTTTATTCCCTTTTTTTTTACTTTTTTTTTTATTTCAGCATTTTTTTCTTTATTTATTTATTTATTATTATTTTTTTTAATTACGTGGGTTTTTTATTTTCAGTTATTTATTTATTTAATTTTAATTGCGTGACTTGCGTCTTTAAATTCTTAGATGACGAATGGTTAGGACGTT
>NC_056567.1:4886029-4924385 GCF_013358625.1 Macadamia integrifolia | reverse complement strand
ATCCACGGAACCCCGAAGAAGAGCTAACCCAGTGATGATGGAAGCCATTAAGAAAGAGATCCTAAAGTGCTTGGATCATAGAATAATTTATCCTATTTCTGACAGCCAATGGGTAAGCCCAGTTCACGTAGTGCCTAAGAAGTCTGGTGTGACTGTAGTTCCTAATGCCAATAATGAGTTGATCCCTACCCGTGTCCAAACAGGATGGCATGTGTGCATTGACTACAGGAAGTTAAATGCGGTAACCTGGAAGGACCACTTCCCATTGCCATTCATTGACCAGATGTTAGAGAGGTTAGTTGGACATGAATACTATTGCTTTCTTGATGAATATTCCGGCTATAACCAAATCCCAATTGCTTTAGAGGACCAACATAAGACCACTTTTACATGCCCATATGGAACATTTGCTTACAGGCGTATGCCCTTTGGGCTTTGCAATGCCCCTGCTACGTTCCAACGATGCATGATGAGCATTTTTTCTGACATGGTCGAAAAATTCTTAGAAGTATTTATGGATGACTTTTCAATTCATGGGAATTCCTATTCTGAATGTCTTCATCATCTTTCCCTAATTTTGAAAAGGTGCATATCTAAGAATTTGGTTTTAAATTGGGAGAAATGCCATTTTATAGTTAAATCTGATATTGTTTTAAGCCATGTAATATCCAAGGAGGGAATTAAGGTAGATAGAGCCAAAGTGGATTTAATTGATAATTTACCACCTCCTCAATCTGTTAAGGATGTTCGGTCCTTTCTAGGGCATGTAGGTTTCTACAGAAGGTTTATTAAGAACTTTAGTTAGTTAGCCCGACCTCTCACCTCATTACTTGCCAAAGATCAAACTTTTGAGTTTTCCAAAGAATGCCTAGAATCCTTCAAACAACTTAAGAAGGAGTTAACCAATGCACCCATTGTTCAACCACCTGTTTGGACTGAACCTTTTGAATTGATGTGTGATGCTTCAGATTTTACCATAGGAGCAGTTTTGGGTCAAAGGATTACTAAGTTGCCCACTGTCATTTACTATGCTAGTAGGACCTTAAATGATGCACAACTCAATTATACAACCACTGAAAAAGAATTTTTAGCTGTTGTGTTTGCATTAGAAAAGTTTCGATCTTACTTAGTTGGTTCACATGTGGTGGTGTATACTGATCATTCTGCCCTCAGATACCTAGTTCAGAAGAAGGATGCCAAAGCTCGTCTCATTAGGTGGGTTTTACTTTTGCAAGAGTTTGATTTAGAAATTAGGGATAAGAAAAGAGTTGAAAACCTAGTTGCAGACCATTTATCCCGGCTTCCCAATTCCTTGACTGTTGATTCTCCAGTCAACGAGAACTTTCCAGATGAACAATTATTTGCAATGTCCAGTGAACCATGGTTTGCTGACATTGTCAACTTCTTAGTTTCAGGTGTGACTCCGGATCACTGGTCCACCCAAGATAAGTATAGGTTTCATTCCCAAGTTAAACACTTTTTCTGGGATGATCCTTATTTGTTTAAGATATGTCCAGATCAGATTATCCGACGATGTGTTCCTAATCATGAGAAACATTCCATTCTCTCTTTTTGTCATGATCATGCATGTGGTGGACACTTTGGACCTAAGAAGACTGCCGCAAAGGTTCTCCAATGCGGATTTTATTGGTCCACTCATTTTAGAGATGCTTTTGATTTTTGCAAGGCTTGCCCTGCCTCCCAGTCTTTTGGCCATATCAATAAAAGGAACATGATGCCCCTCAACCCTATTTTGGTAGTTGAGATCTTTGATGTATGGGACATCGATTTTATGGGACCATTCCCTAATTCCTTTGGGAATTTGTACATACTTTTGGCTGTTTATTATGTTTCTAAATGGATAGAGGCCATACCTTGTAAATCTAATGACCACAAAGTGGTGGTCCAGTTTCTCAAAGAGAACATTTTGTCCCGCTTTGGTGCACCACGTGCAATAATTAGTGATAGGGGTACTCATTTTTGTAATTGACCTTTTGAGACCTTAATGAAAAAGTATGGGATCACCCATAAGTTATCTACCCCTTATCACCCCCAAACTAGTGGCCAAGTGGAGGTGTCTAATAGGCAGATCAAACAAATATTGGAGAAAACTGTTAATCCCAACCGTAAGGATTGGTCCCTTAGCCTCATTGATGCCTTGTGGGCCCATCGTACTGCATTCAAGACTGACCTTGGCCAGTCTCCCTACCGTTTGGTGTATGGAAAAGCTTGTCACTTACCAGTTGAGTTGGAGCATAAGGCCTTTTGGGCCATTAAGAAGCTTAACTTTGATTTGTCTGATGCGGGAATTCATCGTAGGCTCCAACTATCTGAGTTGGAGGAACTTAGGAATGAAGCCTATGAAAGTTCTAGAATTTACAAGGAAAAGACCAAAGCTTTCCATGATAAACACATTCTGCGTAAATATTTTGCAATTGGTGATAAGGTCTTATTGTACAACTCTCGATTGTATCTTTTTCCTGGTAAGCTTAGATCCCGATGGGATGGCCCATTTATTGTTCATAATGTATATCCCCATGGGGCTGTGGAGATTTTGAATCCAGGAACAGGGGTAATTTCGAAGGTTAATGGTCAGCGTTTGAAACCGTTCCTCGAGTTTCCTACTACTAGTAGTGAAGAGGTCATGGATCTCCATGAACCTTTTTACACTGATGACTAACTTTTAATCAGGTATGACCCCCTTGCATTATCTTTGTTTTTAATTCTTTCCATGCATTGAGGACATTGCATGACTTAAGTGTGGGGGAGAGAAACCAGTTTTTGTTTTTTCTTTTTTTCACTTTGTTTTGTTTGTTTTTCTTTTTATTTTTGAGCTTGCTAAGGATGAAGTCCTACTTTGACTTTTGGGTAATGATCAGACCATTCGGTTGCTTGATATATGAAAATAAAAGTTTTGATTAAGGTACCCATTTTGAACGTATAGAAAACCCTGTTGAGAAGAAAGAAACAAGCATGTGTCTTGAGATGGGACTTTCTTTTGAAAAATAAGAGACCCCTATTTTATGGTGATGGACCATATGTAAGTTTGTGGGTTCCTTGTACTTTTGATTTGGAGTTGAGACATTCTTTTTAATTTGGCATGGGTTGACAAATGCACAATTTTAAATGAAATGTGAAATGTGGTATAAAGAAGAATAAGAGTTGATTCCCTTGGAACTAGACAGGGCATTGCGCCTCAGGAAGCGTGGTGTCTTGATCGAAATTCCTTGGGAGGAAACTTCTGAAGTAACTCTAGCATCACTGCCTTTGTGGACATATGCAAAAAGCGAAGCTACATAGTAACTTGGGTGTCTGGTGTTTGCTCCACCATGTCATTCAGGCCAAAAGTAGTGGAGTAGAATAGAGTTTATTAAGCAGAAAAAAAAAAGAGAAAAAAAAATGTGCAAATGTCATTATTGCTTGGTAACATGTTTGGTCAAAAACACTCCAACGCTTTAGTCATTGGTTCCCTATTTCTTCACAAGTGGTTTTGCCTTAAGATAAGGATGTTTTGGAAGAGACGAGGTGAGTTCCAAATTAGAAAATATGCTAGTGCCTGGAATTGATAAAGGGTAATAAAAGTTCAAGTGTGGGGTCCCTTGTAAGAGAAATTATCTTTGCTCCGGATCGGTATGAGCCTTACCTTTAGCCAAATTTGGGATTTGTTTATTTTGAATTTTGGGTGTATATTCACTGCAAACACCCACGAGACACAACTCGTCCACTAGGGGTGACCTAGGGGTTTCAAGGCTTGTTGCACATGCTAAGTGCAACCGTGATTCCTACGAAAGTGAGTTAGGTTTTTTTGTCTTTATTCTTTTTCTTTTTATTTTGCTCGAGGACTAGCAAAGTCTAAGTGTGGGGGAATTCTGATGAGCACATTTATGTGTGAAATCTATGGTAGTAAAACATGCATTTTACATATTTAGAATGGAGCTACCTTGGGTTTTACTCGCTTTTTACAGGTTTTGTATTTTCAAGGCCTTAAGGACTATCAGGCGCTATATCTTCAATTTTACACGTAAAGAGGTCCTATTTCTTTCATGGTTACGAAGAGAACGAAATTCTGAGCAAGATGGACGTGTTCAATTAAAAGTACACATTCGTTTGGTCACCCGTACAAATGATTATTCTTTTCGAGCCAAAAAAAGAATAATGGATCAGAACTGAACCGAGATGCAGAACCAGCCCGTTTGCAATTGTCCCAGAGGTACAAGGAATACTCCAAATGCCAACAAGGATCGATGGATCACATCCTTAAGTGATTAAAGATTTGTATTTGGTAACAACAATTACCTAGTGTAGTTGGTGAGCTATGGTGTACAAAATTCCCTTGCTCACCAAGAGATCTCAAGTTCGAATCTCATGGTTTTTTTTTTAGAGAATTTTGTTGAAGATTTCCTGCTTTTCACTCACTTAAAGCACTAAGGGCATGGAGGGGATTTCCACATCAAATTAGAAGCAAGGAAAATCGTGGAAGCAAAAAGAGAAGAAAAAAAAAAGGAAAGAGAAAAAAAGGGGAGAAACAAAGATTGTCCAAATCTTCTCTCTCCTCCACATCATCATCCACCAAAAGATTGTCCAAATCACATAAAGCAAGAAGGAAGAAAATCGTCCCTAGGAGAGAGAAAAAGAAGAAAAATAAATTAGAAAAAAAGGAAAGAAAATAAGAAAAAAATTATAAGAAATTTATTTCTCTCTTCTCTCTCCTCCACCTTAGCACTTTTGGTCTCAAAAGATCTCACAATCAATTGTGGGTTTCTCTCTTTTAGGAAAGAGAAATTTGTTACCCTACCTCCCCATTCCCTATAAATACAACTCATGTAAGAGGAGGGGAGACAATTCATTATTCTTCTAGTTTTTTTTTTAGTTGCTCTCTCTTTCTCTTGCTATCTCTTTAGTTTTAGTTCTTCTTTATCTTTTCTTTAATCACTTTTGTAATAGTTTTTTTTTTTATTTCAATTAATGTAAGCACTATTTTATTTTTATTCAGCCCTTTTATGTTTATGATTTATGCAATTGAGTTGTAATTTTTTAAGTTATAGTTCTAGGCTTAGATCTAGGTGACAAGATCACGAGCTGTGGAGCAATTTTTTTTTCAAGTTCAAGCATTGATTCAAGTAAGTAGGTTCCTTCAGTAGTCTCCTCTCCCCCCTCTCATTCCCTCTTATGACTACCCTTTCTTTCTTAATTTAGGATTTTTATTTTTGGTCGTTACATTATTGCTATCCCTTTCCCCCAAGGTTCATAGCTAGTGTATGTGTTGGCTTTGCCCCTCCTAGCCATAGAACCATCAATTTATTATTTTTATTTTAATTGTCTCCCTTTCCCTAAAGCCAAGTAGAGAAACCCTTGTAAGAGTGACTCTCTGGTCAAGTAGGGAAGCTCATATTATGATGCATCCCTCGGGCTAAGTAGAGAAACCTACTTGTGAGTCTCTCTCTAGCTTTATCCCCTTTATTTTACTTTATTTTTATTTCAGTATTTTTTTCCTTTATTTATTATTATTTTTTTTAATTGCGTGGGTTGTTTATTTTCAGTTATTTATTTATTTAATTTTAATTGCGTGGCTTGCGTCTTTAAATTCTTAGATGACGAATGGTTAGGACGTTATTTTAGATACGTATGTTTAGGACGGTAATTAGAATTAGATCACAACCATTAATCGGTTCACTTTCGCATTATTAAAAGAAATAAAAAAATAAAGTGGCTGCTCTCTCTGTGTTCGACCCATAGCTACACTGATTTGTACGCTTGCGGTTACATTTTAAATTTCAAACACAACCACTGTGCGTATGTCGCATCGTGAGATTGTACATCATACTTTGATTCTTTTGGGTATAAATGTAGATTGTATATTTTTTTGAGATTATATTATATGTCCGGATGAATGTAACAGAATAACTCGGTTATTGCTATTATATTATCATTAGACGTTTCCCTATTTTATTTGTAATTCTGTTACTATACTTTGATTCCCCTGCTTATGTTGGTTTGTGATGTG
Organism: Macadamia integrifolia; assembly: GCF_013358625.1. Taxonomy (NCBI): domain Eukaryota; kingdom Viridiplantae; phylum Streptophyta; class Magnoliopsida; order Proteales; family Proteaceae; genus Macadamia; species Macadamia integrifolia. Next base: position 4,918,381 of record NC_056567.1, on the reverse strand, counting down.
AGATTGTGAAAATGTTAAGGTACTACTATCAGAGATCTTAGTAGATTTGTAAGATAGGTATGTGTCTTATTCACACCGTCAGTATTCCTAATGGTAAGTTAGGTTTACTGGAATTGGGGTGTGATACATATAGTAACAGTGAATATTTAAATGATGAAACTAACCAATATAGAGATGCAAGATGGGTGTCTGCGCAAAAAGCATTGTGGAGAATTTTTTAATTCAACTTAAATGAAATGTTCTCATATGTTATCAATTTACAATTGCACCTACCCAATAAGCAAATGATATGGTACTGCATAAAATAGGATTTACTTTTTTTTTGCTAAAGATCAGCTAAGAATATTATTAGAAAAGAATGAATGCAATACATAATGATACCATAGAAGAAAGAAATTTAGATTGCAGTCCACCTTCGGTATGGCCATCAGTAAACTAACAATCTAAATCAACTAGCAGAGAAAATAAAAAATAAATCAGTTGAATCTAAATCTCGGACGGTCTTAAGCATCCCAACTAAGATTCTCCAAAGAAAAACGAAGAGGATTCATCCAAGTCATTGAGGTTCTCGTTGCCGCTACATGATTTGCTAAACCATCTGCAACTGAATTTGCTTCCCGAAAATTATGAGTAATTCTCTATGAGATTCGATCTAGATAACTTTTGTAGTGGAGCCATCTTTGTTGGAAACACCATGGGATGTTACCATTCCTAATGCACTGAATCGTGGCTTCTGAATCCCCTTCCACCCAAATAACATCCAAATTCATGTTCATTTCCAATTTGATTCCTTCAATGAACGTAGCAAACTCTGCTCAAAAGTTGGTAGCAATACCTTCATAAATTGCAAAGCATCAAAGAGGACTTCCCGAATGATTCCTTAGGACACCACCCACTCCCGAATGACCTAGATTACCCTTAGAACATCCATCAAAATTGATCTTAATACAACCCTTTTCTGGGCGAGCCCAACGAACTTTAGAAATACCTTTATAGGGTTGTGAAGAACAAGAAAGTCATAACTTCCTGGATAAGAAAAGGTCAGACATAGATCTTATGTGAATCTTATTACAAGAAGAAAAATCCTTGAATCTCATTCACAATAGCTCGAATCACCATCTTCACATCTCTACAAATATTCTCGAACCTATGCAGATTCCTCTCCCTCCAGAGATGATAAGGGATAATGATAGCTGCTACCTGCCAAACAGATTTAATTGGGAGTGCCTTCCTTTTCCACCAAGAGAAAAGTTCTTGAATGGAAGGGAAACCAGACCACCTAAGATCAAAAAAATTTAAGAAGCCCAACCACACCTATTGCGAGAAATTGCAATTAAGGAAAATATGATTTAAAGTCTCACCATTAGCATAACATAAGTTGCACCGAGATGCCAAAGGCACAACTCTTTTGCACACCTTCTTATCTGTTGGAAGACCTCCATGGATGAGATGCCATACAAAAGAAGAGCTTCTAGGCGATAGGCCCTTTGACCAGACCATATTAGCCCATTGAACAATAGTGGATTTCTGACGAAGTCCTTCCCAAGCCGACCTCACAGTAAAATTACCCGATTGGGAGAGAGACCACACCCTCCTATCCTCTGCATTGATCGAAGGTAATAGGTAACCATGAGCTTTTTCAAAGACAATCTGCATGATCAATGACTGAACTTTTGGAAAGCATCACCTTCCACCATCTATGAAATTAGATACAGGTGCCAATAGAGATGACACAAGCTGAGGATCAATAGAAATGATATGAGAAATAGGATCATCATATAACCACTTATCCCTCCAAAAAATAATATTTCTACTATTACCAACCAAACATCTCTCATAGAGGTTCACAAAATCCCAAACCTTCTTTATGCCCGACAATATGGAAGAAGAGATTGGAGAAGACTTTAGAAGACCATTGCCTATCAGAAATCGACCTCCCAAGAAAGCAGTGAACTGAGAGCTATCATTCTTTACATACCAACATAATTTGGCAAGTAAAGCCGGATTTAAATCCTTCAGTCTTCGAACACCAAGGCCCTCTTCCCTCTCAGGCTTACATAACACATCCCACCTTATAGTAACAACCTTAGAGTTCTCAGCTTCACCACTCCAAATAAAATTCCTAATTCATCTCTCCATATTAGAGATAGCAGAGGCTGTCCAGAGACAAACTGAGAAATTATGAATTGGAATGCTGCACATCATAGATTTAACCAGCTCAATTCTTCCAGCCATAGAGAGAAGCTCACCCTTCCAGCCTGCGAATCTCGATTTGAATTTATCCACCAAAGGGATAATATGGTTCTTTCTCACTCTTCCTTTAAAGATATCCACACCAAGATATCGGGTTGGGAAGCTACATTTAAGGATGTTCAGAATATCCTTAATTTTCCTCTTTCTAGGAGCTGTAAAATTTCCTAGAAAATCTTAGAGTTGTCTAAATTAATCATTTGATCATAATAAGATTGATAATGATCTAGAAGATATTTCAGCTTGCGAATACCTCTTCTATCAACCTTCAAAAAAATCAATATATCATCTGCGTATAACAAATGGGAAGGAGTGGCGATATTCCTCAGACCAGATAAAGGTTTAATCAACCTCTTATCAATAAGATCTCTAATACCACGACACAACGCCTCCTTTGCAATGATAAAAAGAAGAGGAGATAAAGGGTCCCCTTGTCACAACCCTCGCTCAACTCTGAAGAAACCTACCTGCCCACCATTGATTAGGACTGAGAGCTTGGTTGATTTGAGAATTTGGTGAACATGGTCAATCCAAACTTGGGCGAATCCAAATTTGCGAAGAACATCAAACAGAAAATTCCAATCAAGCATATCAAAATCCTTTTGAATATCCAACTTTAAACCCAGGCTACCTCCAAAAGGTTTAACATGCATCTGTAGACACCTAATTTTGTCACCCCCCGGTGATGATGACACAAGAAGAATTACATGTTGGACATTTTAGACTTGGAGAATTTTCAAGCTTAGAGTAGAAAATGACCATTTTTTTTCTCTATAAACATTCAAGAGCAAATGTTTTCAAAAAAATGGAATTTGATGTTGTGGATTATTGTCGTTTGTCCCCTCAAGTCAGACATTACACTTTGATGCAAAAACTATGCGAATCAACGCCCGATTCTCTCTTTCACTATATGATCTGGGCCCCTAATTTATGTATATTTTCATAAAGATTTCTGATCGAGACTACAATCGTGTCTCACATCATTGGATAGTACTCGGATTGGGCTTTCCAATGACATACTACACGTCGAATTCTGACTAACGGTTTGAAAAATATGACCCTCAAAAATTGACTCCAAAGTTCGGTATCAGATTCCATTCCGAGCAACCAAGGAGTGCCACATGGCACCCAAACCCTTTTGTCCAAAAGCAAGCCTTTTTAGCCAATTCTCTCTAGTTTTTTAATCCCACATCGGAAATAAGAGAGAATTGTCTCAAGTCCCAAGGCTATAAGTATAGCCCTTCCTCTCTTCCAAAAGGGCAGAAAAATTAGGAATTTGGGAGAGAGGATGGCCCCATCAAGATTTTGGCTAACTTCTTCCCTCTAAAATCAAATATTCTCTACGTCTAAAAGTTTAACACATTAATCCTTCATTGAGCTGGGAGACCTAGTCCGGTTCGGTTCGGTTCGATTTGAGGCTTGAAGCATAAGGGTTATCTCCCCTTGTTTCTTGATTAAAGCCGGGATTAAGGTATTTTTCTTCTCCTAATTGTAATTTAGAATTAGTTTATCTAATTTAATAGATTAGGTTCTAATTTATTAATAATTGGTTCATTTAGATTAATTAGGTTTAATTAGTTTCAATTCGGTTTAATGTGATTTATTATATATAAATTGGTTTATTCCGATTCAATTAAGTGTATTTAGGTTTAATTGGTTTATTTAGATTAATTAGGTTTAATTAGATTTAATTTGGTTTAGTATGGTTTATTAAATGTGAATTAGTTGATTCCGGTTCAATTGGCTTTATCTTGTTTTAATTGGGTTCAACATAGTTTGATTTTGGTCATTGGGTCCAATCCATTGTTTTTGCTAATTCGGTTATTTTTTTTTTTTCATTTTAATTTGTTTTGCTTTCTTTTATTGTTATATCTTTATTCAATGGTTTTATTTGTGGCTTAATATACTCACTTAATAAGTAGGTTTGATTTGATTTATTTTTTATTTATTTTTGTTCTTTAGACATAAACCCTTAGATTAGGATTTCAAGCCCTAATCTCTTCTCCCATCTCTTCTTCCTTTCTTTCTTCTTTTCCCTGTAGCAGAAAATCAGCCGCCTCCCTCCTCTTCTNTTTTTTTTTTTTTTTTAGTTATTCTATCTCTTTCTCTAACTCTAGTTCTAGGTTTATGCTTTAAACACTTTTGTAAATTCTTTTTATTCAATTAATGCAATCATTTTTGTTTTTGATTCAGTTTTTTATTTTTATTGTTTAAGCAATTGAAATTGTAATTTTCAAGTTCTAGTTCTAGGCTTAGTTCTAGGTGACAAGAACAAGCTATGAAACATGTCTTTCAAGTTCCATTTTTTTTTTTCTTTAGATTTGTTTTCTTTAGTACTAGAAATTTCAGATTTGGTTTATTCCAGATCTGGTTTTTAGTATTGGTAGTATCTCAAATCGATCAAGTTTTCAGTTCAAGGGTTAAAGTTCAAGTAAGTAGGCTCCCTCAATAGTCTTCTCTCCCCCCTTTCATTCCCTCTTCTGACTACCCTTTCTTTCTTAATTTAGGATTTTAATTTCAATCGTTACATTATTGCTATCCCTTTCCCCAAAGTTCATGGCTAGTGTATGTGTTGGCTTTGCCCCTCCTAGCCATAGAACCATTAATTTATTATTTTTATTTTAATTGTCTCCCTTTCCCTAAAGCCAAGTAGAGTTATCCTTGTAAGAGTGACTCTCTGGTCAAGTAGGGAAGCTCATATTATGATGCATCCCTCGGGCTAAGTAGAGAAACCTACTTGTGAGTCTCTCTCTAGCTTTATCCCCTTTCTTTTACTTTAATTTTTATTTCAGTATTTTTTTCCTTTATTTTTTTTTAATTGTGTGGGTTGTTTATTTTTTGTTATTAATTTATTTAATTTTAATTGCGTAACTTGCGTCTTTAAATTCTTAGATGACGAATGGTTAGGACGTTATTCTAGATACATATGTTTAGGACGGTAGTTAGAATTAGATCACAACCATTAATAGGTTCACTTTCGCATTATTAAAAGAAAAAAAAAAATAAAGTGGCTGCTCTCCCTGAGTTCGACCCGTAGCTACACTGATCCGTACGCTTGTGGTTACATTTAAAATCTCAAACAAAGACAAATGCAAAGACAATAACTTTCAAGTGGGTGTGGCTATCGGGATTTATTTTAGTTCCTTTCTTTGTCTGGCTAGAGAGGAATTCAAGATTTCATGATGTGATTCATAGATCTGTCGAGCAATGCTTTGCGATGGTTCAAAATGAAATAAGTTCACAATCTTCTAGCATTTCAGGGAAGAACTTATCTATTTCAGATCTAATCTGTGTTAGAAGCTTTGGGGTTTAGATTTTAAATCGAAAGTCTCGGGAACTATTTGAAAATTTTTGGTGTGCTCTAGAGGAGGATTGGATAAAAGTGAACATTGATGGTTGCTCGCTTCGAAAACCAGGCAGGGCGGGTATAGGTGGAGTGTTTCGTAATAAAAACTCCGAGGTTATAACAAATTTGAGAATGTCGATTGGAGTAAAAACCAAATTTAAAGCTAAATTTCTGGCAATGATAGAAGGCTTGAAGCAGGCAAAAATCATGAAATTTCAGTGTATATGGGTTGAATGTGATTCTGTCGCTATGGTTTTATTGCTTTCAAAGGGGATAGTGCCATGGTTTTGTCATCAGCTGTGGTGTGGTTTGCTTCCATTCCTGAATTCAATTTTACGGAAGATTTTTCATTGTTACAGGGGAAGCAAATTCAGTTACAAACTTCTTGCTAAAATGGTGGGAAAAAATTATGTTTCCACTCATATTCTTTCTTGGCCAGCTATTGTCACAATGGATCTGGAAATGGATGCAATAAGACATCCTCGCTATCATTTGGTATAAGGTTTTCTGTATTCAGCTTGGCTTTATGGGGTTTTAGGCTCTCTTCCCTACTGATGGCAATGCCGAAGGTGGGGATTTTGGAGCTCTCTTTAGTCTTTGTGGGCACATCCTTTTTGTGCGTGGATTCTATTTTTCATTTATATCTTGTATATTTCTTCTCATTCAATTTTTAGTACTAGTGATATTCTAGCAAAAAAAAACAAAAATAGTTATTGCAGTGGAGATGAATAGTGTAAGAAAGTGAAAGGTTGATGTATTTATAAAAGTTTTAATAATATACTGCTTATTGTAGTGGGATCCAAAAAAAAAAGTGTAGCGACATATATGATAAGATAATGTGATTGAATCTGGGGATCCTGAAGAATGTCTCGAGACTTGGTAGGGACTGGCACGGTGGCTGTGGAAGAAGACGATGGTAGAGTTAGGGAGGATCTGGATCGTGGACCTGATGTTCCTCAACCTGTGGCAAATCAGGAGGCTGCTGGTCTAAGGCAATCATAGGCAAATGCCTTGGGAAATACTTCTTGGCTGGCCATTGATTCCCTTCCTGAACCTATTCAGGCTGGGAATATTTGGCGTATTGTGATCCCTCAAAAAGATTATGAATCAAAGAGGCAGAACTTCAGGTTTGCCTTAATCGGTCGGGTAAATTTTCGTCTGATTTCTTTGGATACATTAAGGGTGGAAGCTCGGGAAAAGTGGAATCTTAGCCAAGGGGTGACTATGCATCATGTTATCTTCCAGTTCCAGTGCGAGGGAGACAACGCAGCAGTTTGGCGGAGGAGTCTGCTCAGAGTTGGAGATCAGTTGATTCGCTTTCAGCATTGGAAGCCTGATTTTAATATTCATGAGAAACAAACCTTCACAAAGTTAGTTTCGGTTCGTTTTCCAGATCTCCCTCTGGAATATTGGCACGAAAATGTGCTGCTATCGATTGCCAAGGCAGTGGGCCGCCCTGTGGCTTTGGATAGGCATACAAGACAAGGTCTTCTAGGTTATTTTGCTAGGGTCTTGGTGGAGATAGACATCTCAGATCTGGCTATGTGGGTCGATGAAGTTCAAGTGGAGAGGTTTGAACCAGGACCGTCCAGGGTGCATGGATTCCGCCAGAAGGTCATTTATGAAGAAAATGTGGGTCGCTGTGGTTATTGTAAGCGCTTTGGCCATCAGATTTCTTCTTGTAGGCAGAAAAAATTGGAAGATGAGAGGCAGTGCGCAGCGGACAATACTGCAAAGGTTCCTGGAGCTGTGTATGAGGAAGTTGGAGTTAACTCAGAGGGGATTAACTCGGTGGGTGATGCACAATCTGGGAGGAGATCTGAGTCACATCAGCCTAATGAGGTAGCTTCCATTGCGCCATTATCTCCTCCATTAAATCAGCTAAATGTGGAAGTCTCCAACCCAGCGTCAATCTCTCCTATTTCAAATTCTCAAAACGGATTAGTGGAAGGGGGTGGAATCCAAATTGTCTTGGAAACTACCAATTTGGTTTCTACCGTTTTAGGAAAGGATAAGGAGAGGGTTGAGGTGGAAAGTGGGGAGGAATATGGGTCGGTGGATGGATCTGGATATGGATCAGATCCAAACCCAATAGAGCCTCAGGAATGCCAAGTGGATAATCTGGATCTGGCTGATTTTCATACGATGGTGGAGGCAGCCGTTCCAGAGAATGTTCATGAGGAAGATGTTACAATTTCAGAGGTGCGGTATCCATCTTGGAGGAGAGTGGGTCGTGGCCAAGGGGGAGGTGCTCAGCGCCAAGCACTGCCCGATGTAAGGGAGGACCACGTGGTCTCTTCCTTACCGTTGGTGGAATGTTCACGGGGGATGGTTTCTGTGCTTCATTCCAAAATGGGTGTGGTGGATAAGGCGGTTGTGGTGCGAGAAAAGGAGGTTGGTGGTGCACCAAAGGGAAGGAAGTAGAAGAAAAAATTTGTAGGTCAGACCAAGAAGTCTGGCAAGGGTCACCCATCAAAATAGTGATTACTGCGGGTCCTTTACTGGAATATTCGGGGCGTAAGGAAGGCTGCTGGTACTGAAGCCTTACGTTCGATGTTGAGGGAGCACGCTCCTGATGTAGTTTGCTTGGCTGAACCAATGGTTCAGGTATGCCAGTTTCCAGCTCTATTTTTCAGTAAGATGGGTTATGCAGTAGATTTTTTTTCTAATGTTAGACATGATAAAGTCCCAAATTTATGGGTAATTTGGAAGAATGGGATTCAACGTCTATAGTAGCTGCGATGTCAGAGCAGCATATTTCTGTTGAATTTGAATGGTCTAGAAGCAGGGTGGGGATGTCTTTTGTTCATGCCAGCTCTTTCAAGGCTATTCGTCGTCAATTGTGGCTGGATTTGGAGTTGCAGGTCTCTGCTTTGATTCCCTAGTCAGCGATTGGGGATTTTAATGCAACTTTGGCATCTCATGAGAAGAGAGGTCCTGGTTCTTTTAATTTGAGATCAATGGCGGAGTTCCAGGCTATGCTTGATGCATGTTTATTGCTTCCGGTTCCTTTAAAGGGCAAAAAGTATACATGGACGAATAATCGGAGGAGGGGAAATGTGGCTGCAGTGCTGGATCGCAGTTTTTGTAATGAAAAATGGCTTGATATCTTTAAGAATATTAAGCAAAGGGTTCTATTGTCGTCAGTGTCTGACCATGCGCCTTTGTTAATTGTGTCTGACTCTATCCCGAAGCCTCATAATATCTCATTTTGGTTTCATGGATTCTGGATGGATGATGTTAGTTTTCGCTCTATGGTGGAGGAGGTGTGGAATGTGCAAGTAGGGGGGGATACTAATTTTGTTCTAGCTCAAAAGTTAAAGCGGGTTAAGGAAAAGTTAAAGGCCTGGGCGAAAGTGACTTTCCCCAACCTAAATCCAGAGGTGGATAAGGCTAAATAGGAATTAAAGAAGGTTCAGGATGAGATAGAGGAGGTGGGAATGACGGATGCTTTGTTTAGCAAGGAGGCTGATGCAAAAACAGTATTATTGAAGGCAAATCAGGTACAAGAAAAACTTTGGTCTGAAAAAGCTAAATTGAGGTGGGCAAAAAATCAAATAACCTCTCTCAAAAAGGACGGTTCATGGGCCTCAGATTACCAGGGTAATTCTTCTTATATTTCTGATTTTTTTTTACAAGTTTCATGAAGCATCTCCTATCACTGTTCACAATGATCTGCTGGATTGTATTCCAAAGGTTTTGGGTGAGGATGATGTGAAAGGTTAGTAAGTTGTCCCAGATAGGGATGAAATAAAAATGGCTGTTTGGGATCTAGATCCTACTAGTCCGCCAGGCCCTGACGGTTTCCCAAGCTGTTTCTTTAGGAAATCCTAGGATTTTGTCGAAGGTGATTTTTGTAAGGCTGTGGAGCATTTTTTTTGTGTTTGGGAAGCTGCCTAAAGGAATAAACAATTGCTTTATTTCCTTGATCCCAAAAGTGGAGGGTGCTTCTTCCTTAGATAGATTTCGTCCTATCTGTATGAGAAATTTTTTTTGTAAAGTCTTAACAAAAATTATGTCTTCAAGACTTCTTACATTGCTGCCTAGATTGATATCAAAAGAACAGGAAGCTTTCTAGAAGGGGAAAATAATCTCAGCAAATATCAGTTTGGCCTCTGAATTATCAAATCTGTTGTCTTCAACGGTTAGGGGTGGTGGTATGGGGCTGAAGTTGGATGTGCAGAAAGCCTATGATTCGCTGGCTTGAGATTTCTTATTTGCAAACCTGGAGAAATTTGGTTTCTCATTAGTGTGGATTTGTTGGATTCATCATCTTTTGATTTCTTCTAGAATTTCAGTTTTGGTGAATGGAGGTCCTGTGGGTTTCTTTGAGGTCAGAAGGGGCTTGTGACAGGGCGATCCTTTATCCACCATTTTATTTATTTTGGTGGAAGTGGTGCTTTGTAGAGGGCTCAAACGTTTGGTGACTGATGGGCTGATTAAGCTTCTTCCAGGTCCTCAAGGTGTGTCTACTCCTTCCCATTTATTATTTGCAGATGATATTTTTATTTTCATGAATGCTTCTGCTAAGTATATGAGAAATATTCAGGCTTTTCTAGTTAAATATCAAGCTTTTTCTGACCATAAATTTAATCTTGAGAAAAGCAGTTTGTTTTTTGGAAGTGTGGCTATTCACAGGAAGCATTTTATAAGTGAATATTTGGGAATTCAGTCAACGAGGCTACCTACCAAATATTTGGGAGTAGAACTCTTCAAGGGGATAGTAAAAAGAGATCACATGTTGCCTCTGATGGATAAAATAAAGAAAAGGTTGTCGGGTTGGAAAGGAAGTCTCCTCTCTATGGCAGGAAGGGTGGAACTTGTGAGATCGGTTATTTCAAGTGTCCCAATTCATAATTTTGGGATTTATTGTTGACCAGAGAGCTCTATCAAGTTGGTGGAAAGATGGATGCGCAATTTCATTTGGTCAGGAGATTTGGAGAAAGGGAAGAAGATAGTGGTAAAGTGGGAAGATGTTTGTAAACCATTGAGGGAGGGTGGTTTAGGTATAAGGAGGTTACGAGATGTGAATTTTGCATGTTTGTCTAAACTTGTATGGCAGATTAAACATGAAAATTCTCTAAGGAGTTCCTTTCTCCATGCCCGCTTCCTGAAAGGTGATGGATCTTTGAAATCTGGTCATATTTCCTCTTCGATATGGCTAGGTCTTAAGAAGGTCTGGAGGTGGGTTGAGTCTCATGAGCAGTGGACAGTCGGCGATGGTCAGAAGATAAATTTCTGGAGAGATAGCTGGTTGGGCAACAAGTCCACAGAAGCTCTATCAGGGTTATAGTCTGGTGCCTTTGATTTGATGCAAGCTAAGGTTTCAAACTTCATTAGCCAAGGTGTGTGGAATTTCCCCCCTGTTGAATCTGCCTTTATGGAAAATGTAATAGCCCAACCAAATGGATGAGTCACTGACTTGGAGGACAAATGCTTTTGGGGTTTAACTTCATCAGGTGTTTTTACTATCAAATCAGCTTGGGAGATGGTTAGAAGGGAATCGTCAAGGGTTGGGTGGTTTTCCTTGGTTTGGAATTCATATCTCCAACTTAGGCAAGCTATTTTTGGTTGGAGATTGATGAAAGGAAAATTGCCTACAGATGATAATGTTAAAAAGAGGGGTGGCTTTGGTGTCGTAGTGTGATCTCTGTGGTCAAGCGGAGGAGTCCAGAATTCATTCTTTCTTTGAATGTTCCTATGCGACCTCTCTATGGAAAAAAATTTGTGGATGTTTTGGGATTAATTGGCCTATATTTTAAGATGTAGACAAATGGACTGCTTGGTGGAAGGCTTAGGCAAAGACGGTTTCATTCAAGGGCGTGTGGATGAAGGGGTTTGCTCTGTTCCTTATTTTGTTTGGATGGAGAGAAATGGTAGAAGATACGATGGAGTGTATAATTTAGTGGAGCACTGTTTTGTTTTGCTGAGAAGTGAAATAAGTGCTCAATCTCTAATTCATACAGGTTCTGCCATTTCCATTTCGGATTTGCTGTGTGCTAGAAGACTTGGTTTTTCAGGGGTGAGGAGTAGACCTCGGGAAACCTTTCACATTTTCTGGTGTCCTTCCGAGGTGGGCTGGGTTAAACTCAATACTGATGGCTGTTCAATTAGAAATCCAGGGAAGTCAGGAGCAGGGGGTGTGATTAGGAATGATAAGGCTGAGATGATCTTAAATTTCAGAAGCTTCTTAGGTGTTCGTACAAACTTTGAGGCGGAATTCATGACACTTATGATTGGGATTGAGATTGCAATTCATCTGAATATGCAGCGAATCTGGATAGAGTGTGACTCAGTTGTGGTTGTAACCCTCTTTCTGAAAAGAAGGCCTCCTTGGATAGCTCGTCAGAGATGGCAGAATTGCAGCTCTGATTAAAATGGATCTCGATATGGATGCATCTGGGCATCCGAGATCTAGATTTTGCTAGTTTGATTATTTGCCTTAGATTTTGTGGTTGATAAGTGCGTTTGCCTTGTTCTGCTGATGGCAATGCCGTAGGTGGAACTTGTGCAATCCCTTCTTGACAAAGTGAGAGGTGGGTGATTCTTCTCTCCCTCTTTTGCTGTACATTACTTATTTTTTCTTTTTTATTTAATATACATGAATTTCTAGCGAAAAAAAGAATAGTGTAAGAAAATTGTCAAAACTTTCCCAAAAGACTGATAGTTAAGATGTTTTGGATGCTAGGTTTGAAAAGTGGCTAGGAAATTTTTGGCCATCAAACTTTTCTGTTTATTGCTTGTGTTTTTTCATTCTACACTTCTGAAAATCTCAACGATCTTGGTGGGATTCTTATAGGGAAGACAACAAAAAGTTACATTAATCTCTCTCCCTTTCTCTCTCCCTCGCAAATGTGTGTGTTGAAATTGGCACAACAATGACAAAATTAGCAACCCAATCTGAGTCTTGCCTATATAACATAATATCAACTTCTTTGTGTAAGAAGAGGGAAAACCTTTCAAATAACAATAACATTAGAGCCTCTGGAAGTTGTAATCATAGATGGATGCAAATAGAGACCTTCTTTACAATCATTTTCTCCGCTACCAAATGATCATAGATTAGATCCTTCTTGTTAAAATCACAAGGAGGAAGACACCCGTTAAATTAGTCAATTATCAACAGTGTAATAGGGCTCATTAAAAGTTTAGGAAAGTTGGGAAAATAGACTTGCAAGAAGAGGGAAAAAAAAAAGGAGCGGGAGGGGGGGGTGTCAAGAGAATTTGTTGGTCAAATAGCAATGGGAAGCAGAAGGGGGAAGGGGAAGGGGAAGGGGAAGGGGAAAGGGGTGGACCGTTGAAAGGGAAAAAATGATGAAATTAGATGTCATGGAAAGTTATGAATGGGGATCTTCTCACGACCACTGATTGCTCAGGCCTTGCCCATAGCTACCTGGGTGATTGGCACGTATCCAAGCAGTCATCCAACGGATCTGGGCATGGTGTCTCTGTTCTGGTCGATAGAAGCACAACCATTGAATCACCACTTTGAGACATGTTGATCGCCCAGATAGCTATGGGCAGACCTGGGCGATCAATGCTCAAGAGAAAATCCTGATCCAAAAGTTATACACACAAAGAAAGAGAGAGAGAGAGACCATATGAGAATCTTTACCTTAGGCGACCAGACAGAGGGGCCAATGGAGAAGAGAAATGAGAATGAACTAGTGAACCAATGGAGTGGACTTCCATTTTCTTGTGTTCTTCAACTCCTCCCTATGCATTTTTCTTCCCAAGAAAAAGGCCAGCCAAACAGTCAATGGAGGTGGCAATGTGTAACTCTCATCCCATGCTATTATCTCGGTCATTCATCCCTCTACTCAATCCCCCAACTTATTACCTCCACATTCCCCATTCCCCAACAAACGAGGCCCAAATCAATGGGTCCAGAGAAGATTTTACATTGATATTGTTTACAATATTTATGGGAAAATACGTCCTTTTGTAATGGTTTTATATCATCATGTCAGTTAGTGTCATGGGTTTGGTAAGTCGATCTTTCCTCGTTACTGTCGAATCGGTTGATTGTGATTTCGTGTCGGTATGTTCCACTATAGTCTGTTGGTCTTACGAAAGTGCTGCTTGTCGTATAAGGGCTTCGGCCTGGGGCTATGATCACTATAATGGAGCACCATTTTTAAAAGGAAAAAAAAAAGTTATCATAAGTCAACTCAAACAGCTCAAAATCGATCGAAAAACCTAACTGATAAACCGAAAGGAATGCTTTGTCTGGTGCTTTGGATTCCGGCGTTTTTAAAAATTGGCACAAAACTGAAATCGATCGAACCAACCATTAAGACCATTCAAAATCAAACAATTGTCGGTTGAGTGAATAAATAGATAGAGTTCGATGGCTCCAATTATAGAAAAATTAAAAAAAAAAAAAAATTTGTTGATTTGGTTACCAATTGAAAGTTGGAACCCTAAATTTCTTCCCGCCTTCCCTCCCGCGAACATTCCTAGTTGGATAGGACAAAGAGGAAATGGTTGAAATCGCTAAGCCTACCCTCTCCGACCTTTCCCGGGCTCAAATCATCTCTGAAATCCTTTCCTCTCTCTATCTCTCAGTCTCAGTCAGAGTTTCAGATTGAATACATAAGAGCTATTCCCATCAGAGAAAGTAAAACCTAAAACCTAATAACAGAGGAAAGTGGAGAACAGAACTTGGCGGACAATAATAGAGTAAAATGGAACCAAAGGCCCATGGGAACCAGGGAAAGAGAATGTAATGTTCAATATTGAATATTAACAAGAAATGCGGTTTCCCAAGGGCACATGATCTAGTGATTTCTGGTGCCTTGGAGTGTACAGTTGACAACCAATGGAAAGAAAATGTGAAGCAAGTTTGGCATACTTCATTCTGGTTTTTCAGCGCTGACTCTCTTATTAGAAAACCATTTTATTTGTAGAAATGTAACTTTAAAATGATGCAGAAGATAATGGAGAAACAAGAACAAGCGATGCACGTAGATTTATGAGGTTCGGTAAGATTGCCTACATTCTTAGTGAGATGAGATCTTACCTCTCTGAGATTGTTTGCATTATAGAGAAAGAAACCTCGCTTCAAATATATAGTAAAAAACCCTAATCCGGAAAGTACAAAATATATAGCGAAAATCTGCCGCCCTACTTGTCGAGGCACCTGCACCAGTACTCTCTGAATTAAATTGTGACGGAATACAAGATATTGTACACCAACATTTATCGTGATTCCATTTATTTTGGGTATGTGAATTTTGAAATTAGTAACTGTTATGAAAAACATGGGAAAGCCTTAACTTCCTTACCCATGAACCTATTCCATGAAATGAGATCATTCCAACAGTTGCAGGACATGGCCCATCATGCTGCTGGCGATGCCACAAAGATTGTATTTTCAGGCATTATTCTATTGCTTTTGTCGATGATAAACATGGGAAAGACACCTATTTAACTTTCTCTGTTTTCCTGAATCAGAGTCCTTTTCATCTGATTTGGAAAGTTGAAGGATCTTACAAGATATGAAACTATGTAAAAGCTCGATATAAGTTCATCGTAACCTGAGAAAAAGCCTCTGATCCTACAAACAGAGATGTTATCCCCTGGCTTTTAAACAAGAATTTGGTAGCCAAAGGATAGCAAGTGTACAATAGGAATCACCACAATAGGAAGCAGAAGAAATATTATGTACCCTTTTCTTATTCCTGGTTTTAAATTAAGAAAATTTTCCATTTTTCTCAAGCTGCCAATGTGGTAACTTCACAGGCAGTGGTGTCTTGTGTTAAAAAGCAAAATATTCCATGGTACTTTATGCAAAGTGGTGGTTTCATAGAGGATACTTGGATTTTATTTTATGGACAATCTCCTACTGTATCCACGAGATAAATGCAGTGGCGGATAAGCTGGCGAAGCATGTCGCTGCCACAAGAAGTTCAAATACCTGGGTTGTAGCTCCAGCTTTTATTATTTTTTATCTTGAATGGGATGGCGGTTATTCTCTCACGGCCGCATGGTGAGCATCGGATGGCCGAGACATCCGGGCACGTGCCCCAAGGTTGTCTCAGCCATCCGATGCTCATTGCGCGGTCGCACTCACTGCAGAGGATGTTTTCGCTGGGATGGCCTGCTAGCATAGGCCTCGATTCAGGTTTATGTAACTCTTCTTCTAATTGCTTTGATTTCCTGTTTTGTTGATGGCCATGCCGAAGGTGGAACAGAATCTCAAAGGGTCTACTACTTTTATACACTATCATTTTTCTGATTCTAATATATTCTTTGCTGATTTGATGAAAAAAAAAATTGTGGTAGCAGAATCTGATAATGCTCTTCGCTCCTTGTTTCATCATGCTCCATCTTAAACCAATCTAGTGGTAACAATTGCACCGGGTTTAACTTTGATGGTCCTGGGTTCACACTTCACAATTTCATAGAATTTAGTCCCAAGACTTCATATTCGATGGCTATTGAGCAGTTCTTGCAAGAGGAAGTGAAGTCCCTGCAAAGGGAACGGCGAGAATCTATACAAGCTCATTAAATAGGGAAAAATTTTGGGATCACTAGCTTGGTGCCATTTTGTGGACCCTTTGTAAACAAAGAGATTTGTGATTTAAAAATGTTGCAATGAACCTTCAGGTCAGTTCACTCTAAAGTTGAAAGGCAAAGGAGTTGGTAGTTTGGTGGACTACGTCTTTAAACTAATTCCAGGTAGTATGCACTTCATTTGTCTAGGGGGATGGAGTCCATTTCTAGGACCATGAAAAAATGGTGGAGCGAGTTCCACATTTTGACAGGAACTTTTCAGTAGACAGACAATAGGCATAAGGAATCCCTGTTTCTTGGGTAGGAGTAGTAATTCACCCTATTTTCCTGTTTAACCAGAAACTCATCTTAATGATTTGGACCTATTAATTTAAAGGCCCTTGTTCAGACACCAAAGCTCAACTGGCGGTTGAATTTCAAAAGCAACAGAATTTACTTCCCATATAGGGTGGGTAAGCAAACGAGTACTACAGGCTGTAAGATTTATTATCATTAGCCACTTTTTTTTTTATATATATATATATATATATATAAGTAATTTGTATATATTAAAGAAGAGAAAATGTACAGAAAAAGGCAGCCTCTATCTCCATCTTTGGTCTGAACGAAATAGAGGAGGAGAAGCCCTTAGGGAACAAAGCAGGACAACCCCTACGTTACAAGAGAAACCAAGGAGAAAAAAAGACACAAATTACAATCTATAGTAAATCTTGAAAACAGAATCCTCCATCACTAAATTCTTTAGCTCATCATGAAAATCATGAGGCTGAATAATAGTCTCCACCTGAGATGTAGCCAAAGATGCAGATAATAAGCAAGTTTATTAACCTCCCTCCAAACCTGCTTGAACTCCTTTCTGGACAGGGTATTATAGATGTGTAAAATCTTGCTTTTGATAGCTCTAGTTTCCCATGGCCCCTCAAATTCTCCATTTAGAATATTTATAGCCAATTTGGAATCTGACCGAATTGAGATCTCCATCATGTTGACATCTATGCATAAAGTAATTCCTCTAAGGATGGCAAGAAGTTCCAGCCATAAAATATTAGTCTTCTCTGGAAGACCAGTATAAGCCATAATAGGAACCCCTTTCCTGTCCCTGATTATGCCTCCATAAGAAGCTCAGACTTGTGAGAGGGACTCATCACAATGTAAAGCAACCATATTATTTGGAGGCATAAACCATGAGCAAGCTTTTGGGATCGTAACCTTCCAATTCGCAAGAATTCCTCAATTAGACATGATAAGTTGATTTCTAGGATTACATTCAGCCACAAAATTCATTCTAGAGCACTTAGTTTTGACATCTGAGTTAATTGCTTTCATGATTTGAGGTCTTGTCCTTAGCCTTGCATGGGGTAACAATTTTTTTAGGCTTACCCTCCCCCCACCCTCCCCCCCCTCCTTTTTTTTTTCTTATATGCTTGAAATCCTTACTCCTTCCTTCAAGCAAGAGATGGGTACTAATTATGTATTTAAACTGTCAAAGATGGGTACCGACAAGCCTAAATCTATACGTTAGATTCAGAAACATTTGGTGGGGTTGGGTATATAATGGATCTGATTTAAATTTTCTATTGTGTAAATATTATTTTATTCAACTATGTTAAGGTTTTATCTCATGGTCTCAGCGGTACCAATAAAAAACATTTTTGAAACTTAAAATTATGAAATTTTTAAGATTTCCGAAATATTTGAAAGCAAAAGGTTTTTTTTGCTCTGCTCATAGACCCATTTTTCTGGTATATACTTTGGATTGTTCTCATTATGAGATTCAATGAGTTAGTCGTTGCGATTCAATTGTTGATGCCTTGGATAATGATTATTTTGTGTTAATTAAAGTTTGTTTTCTGGATATAGGTGTGTTCTAATCTGATTTACAGCTGTGTAATGGTGATTATAATTAAGTTTGAAAGCATTTCAAGAGGTTACTTGTCTTGAAAAACTTATGGATAGGAGTTGGATTAGATGTTCAAAGGAGCCATGTTTTCGAGCCTCTGGACCATATGGAGAGGGTGCCGAGCAATTTCTAGGCTATGCGTTTTCTAAGGTAAATGTAGGGGGACGAATCTTGTGTCCATGTGTAAAGTGTTTTAATCAATTGTTGATTACACGAACTGAAGTTTTAGAACATGTGATTTGTTATGGGATATTAAATAATTATACAACTTGGAGTTACCATGGGGGAGCTTCTACTTCAAATGTTGTTCCTTGCGAAAAACATGTGGTATGACAGCGGGAACAAAGAGTGTGATGGTATGCATGATGCATTTGGAATGAATGTACAATGTACCTGGAGGAGATGATGATGGTTTCACAAGTGAATATACGGAGAAGCTAAGTGGAGAGACAAACAAATTCTATAGATTGGTGGAAGATGCAGAGAAGGAGTTGAATCGAGGAAGCAAAAATGCCACCAAGTTGTCTGTTATTTTGTGACTATATCATATAAAATGCCTTGGAAAATGGAGCCACAAGCCTTTTTCTATGTTATTGGATTTGTTGAAAGAGATACTTCCCAGCCTAATTATTTGCCAAATTCTTTGTATGAAACAAAGAAGATTATTAAGGACTTAGGGCTCACGTACAACAACATTGATGCATGCCTTAACGACTGTATGTTATATTAGATGGAGGCAGCCAATGCTGAGTCATGGTGTCTCCCCCCTCAAAACTGGATTAAGCTAAATACTGACGGATGCTCGCTAGGGAACCCTGGAAAGGCTGGAGCAGGTGGCGTGTTTAGAAACTACAAGGGTGAGGCTTCTTTGAACTTCAAAAAATTTGTTGGTGTTAGAACGAATTTTGAAGCTGAATTCTGAGCTCTCATTGTCGGCCTGGAGCATGCAAAAAATCTTTGTATCCAAAATCTTTAGATCGAGTGTGATTCTGTTGCAGTAGTGATTTTATTCTCCAAAGGGCTGGTGCCGTGGTTTATTTAGTAGAGATAGAGGGGGGTTCTTCCTTATTTGGGCTCAATTTCTTGGAAGGTGACTTATTGTTATCGCGAAGCAAATGTGGTCGCTGACTTCTTGGCAAAAACAATAGGAAGATTTGAAACTAATTCCCCGGTCGAAGTCTGGCCTCACCTTATTGCTTTGGAGTTGGAATTGGATGCGGCCCAATGGCCAAGATTCCGATTCCCTTAGTTTTTTTTCAGATGTTCATGGTTATTAGTCTAAGGTCTGGAATCTTCTCCTGTTGATGGCAATGCCGAAGATGGGGTTGGTTTCATTTCCTTAGTCTAAGTCTTGTAAGAGTATATTCTCCTTCTTGTATATTCTTTTTTTGCTTTTAATTCAATGGTCTTTAGCGAAAAAAAAAAAGTCACATGTGGTACATCCAGGTATGGATTAGGAGGTCAGAAAATTCTAGCAAAGATATTTCACCATTTTCCTTTGATACCTAGGCTACAAAGGCTATATATGTCATCTAAAACCCCTTCTACAATGCGTTGGCATCAAGACAGCTTGTAGATGACGAGAGATTACAACACCCAGCTGACTCGAAATCTTGGAAGGACTTTGATAAGAAGCATCTGTCTTTCAGTGAGGACCCTCGTAATGTTAGACTTGGGTGGCATGTGATGGTTTTCAATCCTTTGAAGAAAAAAAGCTTAAAGCATAGCACATGGCTTGTTGTGGTGATGCCATACAATTTGCCACCTTGGATGTGTAAGAGGCCGTCCTTTTTTATGCTTGCTTTGCTTATTCCTGGCCCAAAATAGTTTGGAAATGACATAGATGTGTTTTTGTAGCTGTTAATGAATGAATTGAAAGTATCGTGGAATTCTGGGGTTCAAACCTACAACGCATATATAAAGGAGTCATTTCAAATGCATGCGTGCTTGTTATGGACAATAAATGATTTTCCTGCATATGCTAACCTCTCAGGTTGGAGTACTAAAGGTGCTTTGGCTTGTCCTTGTTGCAACAAGGATACTTGGTCTCATTGGTTGAGATGTGAGGGTAAGCATTGTTACTTGGGCCATCATTGATTCCCTCACAAAGACCACAAATTTCGGAGTGATGGAAAATCTTTCGATGGCTATTGTGAATATAGAGATAAACCGGTGCCACCTTTTAGGTTTGATGTGCTGAAACAATTACAGGGAATTATGTTTCCTTCTTTTGGAAAGAATCTAAATAGGAAGGGAAATAAGAGGCAACGATGGTTAGAAAACTTAGAGCTCCCACCTAATTGAAAGAAGAGGAGTATATTTTTTTAATTACCTTATTGGAAAGATAATTTGATCAGACACAATTTAGATGTGAAGCATATAGAAAAGAATGTGTCACGACCTTGTTGGATCTAAAAGAAAAATCTAAAGACAATGTCAATGCTCGGCATGATTTGAAAGATATAGAAATAAGGCATGATCTTCACCCTTGTACCAATGAAGGAAAAAATAAAATTATTTTACCCCCTGCATGTTACACATTGTCTAACAAGGAGGAGGTCTTTTGTTTTAGTCTTAAGGTACCAGATGGTTACGGTAGCAAAGTCTTACGTTGTGTGCACGTTAATGAGAATAATATTTCAAGAATGAAGAGTCATGATTGTCATATAATGATGCAACGACTTCTTCCATTGGCATTACGCTACATTTTTCCAAATAAAGTTAAGTTAGTGTTAATGGATTTATGCTCCATCTTTCGAGATTTATGCATTAAAGTTGGTATAGAGGGGGGCTTCTACATTCAAAATTTTCCAATTTTGAAAGGATTTTTCCACCTGGATTCTTTGATGTAATGGTGCATTTGGTCATTCATCTAGCAATGAGGCAAGGTTAGTGGGGCCAGTACATCATCGTTCGATGTATGGCATTAAAAGGTAGATCAATATAATATGGCTGGCTAAAACCTCAACTCACGATACAATTTAGTGTCTTCTTCTACCTTCAGCCAAAGTAAGAGGTGGAAAACCAGGGAGGCTTTGGATCGAGAGAACTCCTTCAATCAGCCTTTGTTTGGCCTGGAATTTCTGGTGAATATTCTCAAGAAGAGGCTCTATCAAACCCATAAGATAGCTGCTTGGAACTGTAGGCTGGAAGGACACAGGAAGAACCTGAATTAGAGCCTGGCGGTAGATTAGAGATCAGACCTGAAATATGTCTTGTAACTCACAGCAGAGGTCACATTCAGGTATGAATTTCTAAAGTTTAAACCACCTCAGAGTGAAGATCAAACGCCCAGAATTTGGAGGGAAAAGAAGAGGAGAGGAAAGAGAGCAATCCTCAATTGTGAGGGACTATTCCTTCGCCAGAACAGGGGAGGAGGGAAAAAGAAAGAGTAAACAAGAGGGGAAAGAAAGAAGGCTAAAGGGATTGAAAAGAGAAGTAAGGGGAGAGAGAAAATCAGAAAAGAGAAAGAGATAGAACGACAAAGGGGAAAGGGGGGAGGGGGGAGGGGGGAGGGGGGGAAGAATGGTCACCTGACCATTCAAAACCACCGATGGTTTCACCCATATACTCAATTCATCATTTAAAATCTGCAATACCCATCAGTTACATTGGTATAAATGACAAAAGAAACCCAACATTGAAAGGAAACCTACTCTAACTAGAAACTAAATTCTAACAACTATCTCCTATTTAAGTAAACAAATTAAAATATTGCACGCAACCCCAAAATAGAAGTAAATAAATCCTAAAGATCTTAATAGTTTTGGTTCCAAATTGATAATTTTGACCTTAGATTGGATCTGATTCATCTCCATCTGGATATCCATATGGATTTGGATCAGTTCAACGATGTGCATCTGACATCAAGCTATTTTAATGTTTTTGATGTGATAAGATTGAAATGATGCATTAATATAGTCCAATCTCCTAAATCATTTATAGGAAACATCACGAGGAAATCAAAAGACAGTTCGATCGTAGAAGATGTCCACATCAACGGTTTGAGAAGCATGCTAAGGAATTTCTAGAATGGTTCAAGAACCATGTAAATTTAATATTTATAAGTAGCATATGGCCGTGCACATGTTCTGGAGCTACATATGTCTAAACACATTATTTTGCTTTACTTTCCTTGTCAAGTATAACAGATTAGTCAAAGCGGGGTTGAGGTGCCAGAAAATATAATATGGCTGGCTAATGGTCCTAATTTTGAGGCAAAAAGTTCCGAGGGTTATATAATAAATGGAATCAGGGTTCATACTAAAGATCTTGAACTTAATTGACAAACACAAGACAATGGTGTTTCTTTGACGGCCTCGCCATGGAGCCATGGAATTCTTAGAGACCAACAACCAGGGGAAGGAAATGTATGTTACTATGGTGTTCTAAAGCAAGTCATCGAATCGGAATACTCTGCAACTAATCAACACATATTAGATATCCTGTTTTATGTTCTTATATTACAGTTCTGGTAGTGACAAAAACTAAAACTCTAGAACTCTGTTTTAACTAAAAGTCTGTGTCTGAACTTATTTTATTCATTCTGATTTAAATCTGATCATCAATTTTCTGTTCTGTAAGTCTTCTAGTGCTCTCACTGTTGCCTGTACTCTGTTATGTTGAAACCCTTAAGATGATATAATTGGACCCTTGTCTCTGTGGTAGAAAATTGTGATTCCTGTTTTATTAGTTAAGCCTGAACCTTAAGAGGAACTCAACTGAAATATGTAATTTCTAAATTAAAATTCTGTTTTCTGTTACCATATCAGTCCGTTGTAGTAGTAGGGATTTTAAGTGTGATTTGCACTTTATGTTGTATTGGAGTTTGAGTCTCAAGTAGGACTACTAGGATGGATTTTTTTCTACAACCTCTAATGTCCAAAATTGCTTCATTACCAGGTGTGCAACAAAAAAACAGAAATATTGGCAGAGAAGAATCCAGAACAGATGATTCTGAAGCAGCAGTATGAGAAGTATGGTGAGTAATGGAGTGATAGAAGCTCATTGGGGAGTCTTCACAGGTTCAGACTGGCTGAGTGATACCGGAACCCGATAAAGAATCTTACCATAGCCGATTGGTAGCTAAGGCTGCTGTGCGGTACTAGTGGAGGTTGGGTTGGGTTCTAGTTTTAGTAAACCTTAGACGAATCAGATTAAAAAAAAGGACGTATCCAGTGCACGAGACTCCCGCATGTGCGAAGTCGAAGGGCGAGAGCTACACTGCCTGAGACAAATAAAATACTGATTATAAATGGAGGATGTCTCTCCCATGATGAGAGGCCCGAAAAACTACAGCCCCAAATATGTAAGGGCTTAACACATGGCCCAAATGTCTTCCATGCCACAGTTTTTATGGTGTGGCCTACTTAAGAAGGGCTTCCTCAGCATCCTTTCTTATTTTGTCATAGAAAGATGATATGACAATTCCAAACGTTGAATAGGCTGGAGGGCATGTAGAATATGCAATTAAATCATGGAATGAAGTGGTTTTACAATCAAGAGTTGTATCAAGGGCATCTAATACAAAAGAAGTTACTTTCCAAAGTTAGACAAAGCTCAATTCCAAACCTCTTTTCATCATATATTATCTAAGAGTACCTATTGTGAGAACAGTTGGAATCTGTTTCCCCCAAACTATGGGAAACATCCTCTATCTTAACAAGGGGAGATACATCGATTTAAAAAAAAAAAAAATCTTTGAGCCTTTTTACTAACAGTTTTGCAATATCTTATACGTTACCGTACAAATGCCAATAGTACTAAAATCCTTATAATTCGAAGCTCTTTCATTTTTAAGAATCATAGTGATAAGGGTAGTGTTTGTACTAAAAGTGGGATCCAAAAGGTTAGATCTAATATAAATGATATGTAGGTTAGATCAATAAATATATCATACTATTATAAAAGCATATACTCATGTTTCGTGGTTAATCTTTTATTGGACTACTTTACCCTTCTTATTCTTCTTGCTAGTTTAAATTTATTAATCTTAATCTTTCTTATTTTACTATATTTTTGGTACCCTTTATTTTTTTCTTAATAATTAAATGAAAAATACCTATTTTCTAGATTCTCTCTCCTCAATTGCTTTCCTAATTTAAAAAACATCTATATTATATTTTCTAGATTCTCTCTCCTCTATTGTTTTCCTAAATTCGTTTGATTCTTTTTTTTTTTTTTTTTTGAAACTAAACTAATTTCGTTCATCATTAGTGGAAGACCAACCAAGGGCATTGTTCATAAGAAAAAGAAAGCATTGCGCTCTACATTTCTTAGGGATGGCCTCTACGTAAGAAGGGCTATTTGCTTGCTCGTTACAATAATCCTAGGCGGACATGGAGTTTTATAATGGTACAGAACAATTTTTCCCTCACAGTTTCTATAACTATTTCCTCTGCTTTGTTGAGCTCTGAGTAGGTTTTATGTGGTTCTCCAAATAATGATGATCTCATTAAATACAATATTTTTTTTTATCCACTTTCTATTTTATGAAGGCACTCTCCAGTAGTATAGGTAATGGTGAACACAAGAAAATCCTTAGTTTGCTTCTCTTTCAGTTTCTCTAAAAATTTTCCTCTGCAGTTATTTAATAGGAGATATGACTTGAAAAGTACAATTAGAGTAGTGTACATGTTAGTATACTCATCATTGAAGATTGTCTCATACAGGTAAGTAGTTAATTCCTCACGGAAACAAAAAGAGAATGTTCTGATTGTGAAATTTCAGCTGAGAACAGCACTCTAACAACCAAACATAGTAAGTCTTTTAAAACCTGGTGCTGTTTTACGCTATAATTATCACAATCATTCTTGTTTCATTATTGGCTTGAGCATGTAATTTCTGGTTGAACTGTTAATAATACTATAGCTGAGTGTTAATTATGGTAGAAAACTCTTTTCTTGAATATTGCTTAGCTGTTATAATATCCAAGGACCTTACCAATTACAAAAGTTAATGTATGAGAATGAGTTTAGGATCCGATTTAATGCACTTATGTTGTGAATAAGGTAATAAGATTTAAATCACAGTAGAACTATTTTGAACTCTTTTTTGGGTTGCAATAGTTACAATTTTTGTTCTTCAACAATGAATTATGGTTGCAATGGTTAACTTAATTCCCTTTTATTGGTTGCAACAAACTTTATTTTCTCCTATTATCTTCGTAGTGCGGTGGCTTGACTACAGGTATATCTCTGAATCACTTTCAATTTATTTTTTTTTGAACCTTTTTTTGGGCCGCAATAGTTACAATTATTTTTCTTTGGTAATGAATTATTGTTGTGCTTTGTTTTATTTTATTACTTGCTACTATGGTTGATCAATTAGAAATAAATTGCTGAATCCCTTTCGTTTTTTTATCTTACTAAAGTTTGAGTAGTGAGTGCGTCGCTTCCTCAATAGATTCATGAATTTGCTTGATAATAATGCTTTCCCTTTTCCATAGATGATCTTCTCATACATAGATAGTTTGACATTAGGTTTCAAACTTCTAACCCTATGAGAATTTCAAAAATATTTTGCAAAAGACAGGTTTTTTGAGATTTGTGCTCATTGTAGCAGCTCCTTAGAATGCTCTAATTTGCTATCTTTCTTATTTCAATGGCAATTTAAGGAGAAGAAGGTACGGAGATGTTGCTCAAGGTTTTCCTGTAAAGTAGCCTAACGACTCGTTTGTGTTTTGAATTATTGTAGTAATCTTTCTTCTCAATTTTATAAATTATTCTATATACTTTATACTAAATAAAAAATTACAGAATGATGGTTTAATTTGGTTTTAATTTGTAATATTGAAGAATGACGAATCAATCAAGTAACAAATGCACGAAAAAATGGAGTGTGAAGGAGATCGTGCGACCTGCCTGGAAGGGGAAAGAAACGATGGCCGCCCGCCAGACAGAGGCAAACAGCGAATGATCATGGACTTCTTGCGCCCTGCGTGCCCCTTCACTCCTGATGTGGTGCCTGGTACAGCGGCGGAGCGAGGGGATTCGAGGGAGGGTGAGAGAAATAATGAAGATAGACGGCTTGCGGATCGGCAAGCACGCAAATCTTATCCTACGGTGACGAAGAAGACTCTCCTTGACGTGGAGGACCTCCCAAATCCGATTCGCGTTGGATCTCTGACGAGGGTAGTGATTCCACAGGAAGCGTATGAAGAGAAATTGGAGACTTTCTCCTTTGCGCTGATACACAAAGTAAAATTCAAGTTTGTTTCCATGGATGATATAAGGCGCGAGGTGTTAGCTGCCTGGAGGCTGAAGGGGAACGTGAATCTTTCTCCCCTAGGGAAGGGTTTTATCCTATTTCGTTTTGAGAAGGAGGGAGATATGGCCTCAATATGGAGGAGAGGATCGATCAAAGTAGGGGGACAAATTATTCGTTTTTAGAGATGGCGTCCAGAATTTAATATTAATGACAATTACTCCCACACCAAGCTCGTTTGGATCTGATTCCCGGAGCTTCCCATGGAGTATTGGCATGAGAGAGAATCCTATTGACCATGGCAAAGGTAGCAGGAAGGCCTGTCGCCCTGGACAATAAAACATTAAAAGCAACAATGGGCAACTATGCAAGAGTCCTCGTTGAGATGGAGCTCAATGGAGTTAGAGTTGAGGAGATGCAAGTGGAACGAAGACACCTAGGAAAGGAGACGCTATTCTGGTTCGATCAGTGAATCGTCTACGAAGACGATATGGTTCGATGCTTCTCGTGCAAAAAGTTGGGACATCATGCGAACCAATGCAGAGGGAAGATGGTGGGGAAAGCCGCTGTTGAGTAGGCATCTCACCTGGGTGGCGGCGGCTAGGATGTTGGCAGGGATGACAATCCTTCACAAAAGGAAGGTAATCAGCGGACTCCTACCAGAATGGTAGATGCAGTAAATGGGAATAGCTCCCATATTTGCCATGATCTACACGTGGAGGGTTCCCTTAATTGCCAAGATTTAGTGGTGGATTCAAATGGAGAAGAATATTTCTCAACTGAGAATATCCCTCACAATGTTGTGGCTGTTGAGGATCCGATGGGTGCTGGAGCGGAGAGGGTGGATAACACTCTGGACGTGGAAGACCTTGGGTTGACCCGGTCCTCTAACCCGTCTGAGAATGAATCGCAGACCTCAGGTGAGGAGAGCGATCACAGGGAGGGTGGTATACAGGTCAGGGAAACTCAGACACAGAGGGAGGACTCTCAAATGGTGCGTGCTTTGCGACCACGGTGCAAAATTAATTACAAACCAGGCGGTCGTGGGGGCAGAGGGGGAAAGAGTGGCAGGGGACAAGTTTGGGAGGGGGCTGAGAATAATGTGACAGAGCTCTCTCAATCGTGCCTGGTGGAAGGCCAAGTAGTTATTCATCACAAGGAAGTGGTGGAAATAGATTTGATCATGCAGCGTGTTGAAGGGTCCGATAGACTTGGAAAGCACGCTTCTGAGACGGAGCAGAATGATGTGGCTGCTCACTACTTAGCCTCCATGTAATTGCTCATGAAGGTCTTCTTCTGGAATATCCGAGGAATTAAGAAGGCGGCAGGCAGGAATGGCTTACTACACTTTATTAAGGATAGAGCACCGGACATTATATGTCTAGCAGAGCCGATGATTGAAGTAAGTGCTTTTCCAAATTTATTTTTTAATAAACTGGGATTCAATAGTTCTTTCATTCACAATTGCAAAGTAGGGAAGCCCTCTAATTTGTGGATTTTATGGAAGAGAAATTTGAACACCTCAACTGTTGTCTCTGAGTCCGAGCAGCACATTTCGATTGTCATTAAGTGGGAATCGAAATGGTTTCAAATTTCTTTCATTCATGCCAGCAGCTTCAGAGCAGGAAGAAGGGAACTGTGGTTGAAGTAGGAAGAATGGATTGACTATTTCTAGGATTGTGGCCAACGGGTCCTCCCTAGAATTGCTTCGGATCATTCCCCATTATTGTTCACCTCAACTCTATCTCAATGGCCCGTAAACTGTCCCTTTAGGTTCCATAAGTTCTGGATGGAACATGGAGATTTTGAGCAGGTAGTTGCCACATCATGGGAAGAGTGGATCTCAGGGAATCCGATCTTTGTTCTCATGCTGAAACTCAAAAGGCTGAAGGGTGTGCTCCGTAATTGGGGGAGAGAGGCCTTCCCAAACTTCAATAAAGCCCTTGAGGATGCCAAGGAAAAGCTAGCGCAGGTGCAACAGGCTATTGAAATAAATGGCCTGGATGATCATTTGTTTGGTTTAGAAGCGGATGCAAAGACCTCTCTGATAAAAGCCTTGGAAAACCATGAAAAACTTTGGGCCGAAAAGCCTAAAGTTAGATGGATGAAGCAAGGGGATCGCAATTCTAGGTTCTTCCATTTTTCTGCTAAAATGTGAAGACTCAGAAACTTTATAAGAAGCCTCAAAAAACCTGATGGGACTTTGGTGGAAGGTCATGACCAGATAGGTAATTATACAGTTCATTCATACGAGCAATTCTACAAAGCTGAGCCTTTAGTGGAGCATGTGGAGCTTCTTGATTCCATCCCTATGGTTCTTCACCAAGGCGATTACTATATGCTTGATGCCTTACTGGGGAATGAAGAAATTAAAAGAGCTGTATGGGACTTGGACCCAGATAGTTCTCTTGGCCCGGACGGATTCTCTGGAGCTTTCTTTAGAAGATGCTGGAATATTGTCGAGCTAGAGGTGTGTAATGCAGTTAAATATTTCTTTAGTACTAGTCAGCTGCCCAATGGTGTGAACAATAATTTCTTGGTCCTTATTCCCAAGGAGGAGGGAGCCTCTTCTATAGATAAATTCCGGCCATTTTGTATGGGGAATTTTTATTGCAAAATTCTATCCAAAATAATGGCAATGAGGCTTGCTAAATTGCTCCCTAGGTTGATATCTGAAGAACAAGGGGCCTTCCAGAAAGGAAAGTTAATCCATGACAATATCAGCGTGGCCTCAGAGCTGGCCAATATGATGTTTGCTTTTATGAGAGGGGGAGGTCTGGGATTAAAAATTGACATCAAGAAAACATATGATACACTTTCGTGGCCCTTTATGTTTCAGGTGTTGCGTTGTTTCGGGTTCACAGAGAAGTGGATAACATGGCTTAACCAAATTTTGATATCCTCTAAGATATCGATTTTGATTAATGGAGGTCCACAGGGATACTTTGGTGTGGAGAGAGGGCTGAGGCAAGGGGACCCAATATCTCCCGTGCTCTTTATTATTGCGGAGGAAATGCTATCCAGAGGCTTGAAGCATCTGATCCAGAATAATAAATTGAAGCCAATTCATGGGCCTCGCGGTGTCAAAACCCCTGCCCATATTCTCTTTGCTGATGATATATTCATCTTCTCCAATGCTTCTATGAGGTATGTGAAGAATCTTAAAGACTTTCTTCTAAAGTACCAAGAGTTCTCAGGGCAGGGTATTAGCTTAGAAAAAAGTAAGCTTTTTTTGGGGAAAATCTCCCCTTCCAGGAAGCATCGAATCTCTGATACTTTAGGCATTCCCATGTGTACCTTCCCAACAAGGTACCTAGGCGTGGAAATCTTCAAGGGAAGGATTAAAAAAGATACCTTGTTGCCGATTATGGACAAGGTTAAGGGGAGACTGGCGGGCTGGAATGGGAAATTGCTTTCAATGGCGGGCAAGGTGGAGTTGGTTAAATTGGTGCTTTCGGGAATGCCGACCCATAGCTTCTCTGTTTATTGGTCGCCTGCATCTCTAGTGGAGATGATGGAGAAATGGATGCGGAATTTTATTTGGACAGTTGATGTAGATACGGGCAAGGCTGTCATGGTGAAGTGGGACTCTATGTGTAAGCCCAAGGATGAGGGAGGGCTGGGTCTTAGGAGACTGCGAGATTCCAATAAAGCAATGCTGTGCAAATTGATTTGGAGAATTAAAACGGAGAAGACAGCAGCGTTGACCTTTCTCAGAGCTCGGTTTCTAAAGAAGGATGGAAGATCTCTCAAAAAATGCAAAACCTCCTCTATATTTGCAGGTCTCAGGAAAATGTGGTCCTTTGTGGATGACAAGGAGGAAGTTGGGTTTGCTCATCATTATCAACCATATTTGGTGGGAAAGAAACAAAAGAAGGCAGGAAAATAAAGAAAGGGCGGTGCGGTATGTCTTTCAAAGTATAAAGCAAGAGGTTCAGCTTTGCTGTGATGGGTCAAGTGAAGAAGTTCGTTTGATTTCAGACTTGATGTCCTGTAGGAAGATAGGTTTAAGTATCAGAAATCCTACCTCCCCTCCCCCTCTTGAGGTCCACTAGTGTATTCCTCCCAGAGCGTGGATGAAGATCAACCTGGACGGTAGCTCGCTTGGTAATGCAGGTAATGCAGGTGCTGGTGGAGTCTTAAGGGACAATGTAGGCAAGGTGATCGACTCTTTTAGCATTTTTATGGGAGTCAAACAAATATATGAAGTTGAATTTGAGGCGGTTTTGGAGGGTATTCTGCTAGCTAGACACCATAATGCTAGGGGTGTTTGGATTGAGTCTGACTCAGTGTCGGTGGCCACAACAGTCCAGAGAAGGGAGATTCCATGGTTCGCCCTGCAGAAATGGAGATCTGCCATTCCCTTTTTGGCGTCGGTGCAATGGAAGATCACACACTGTTTTCGTGAAGCTAATGTAGTGGCTGATTTCCTAGCTAGGAAAGCATCCAAGTCTTGTATTTCAGAATTCTCGGTGGAGTTCCCGAGTCATGTAGTTGCTGAGTTAGCTTCAGATGCGTTGGACAGGCACCGTTTTCGATTCAGCTAAGCCCTCTGCTTGCTCCCTCTACTGAAGGCCATGCCAAAGGTGGAGGTCGCAAGTGGGCTTAGTGGGATCGGCCTGCCTTTTTGTATTTCTCTTTGTTTTGCTTCCTTCTCTTTCAATAAAATCACCTTTTAGCAAAAAAAAGAATGACGAATCAAATCATCTTCCTAACACTATTTGGTTTTCATCTCGAAGCATTATTGTGCCATTCATGATACCCTATAGACCTTTCAAGATAGCATTTTCCTCTAAGTTTGTCTAACATTGAAAATAAATAAATTTCAGTTTCAAGAACATTGCGTCAAACAAACAATGCATACTAAATTAGAATGCACTCCAAAGTCACGATGACAGTTTTGATATCCATGTATACACTTTCACATATTTGACTTATTTGTGATCCAAGAAAGTAATTTTGCTTTAACCAAAAAATGGGGAAAAAGGAGAAAAAAATGCATTGTTGATAGATGAATTCAGGATAAAATTTATTATATTATTTATTTTGAGCTAAACACCTTTATTACTCTCTCTCTCACAATCTTTCCCTTCCCAATTTCCTTTTCTATCTCAAACTCTTATCTCTCTTTCAAATCCTCTCACCCTCAACATATGGCCACACGTGCGTTTGCACGTGTAATTTTTACTAGTATATATATATATATATATATATGAGGAATTATCACTTCCCTCGCTTGAACTTTGGGGAAATATCAAGTTCCCCCACGGTTTTTGAAATAATTCAATCCCCTCCTCCTAAATCAGAAGATTCTATCAACCGTGTCTTGGACGTTAAAATTGTTGTTAAGCGATATTCTTTTTTTATATAATTCCTGAAATACCCCCATTCCTTTAGACAACACATTGTGCAGAAACCTTTTTGTTCTCTCCCATCTCACACTTGTTCCAACCCAAGATCTCTCTCACTGTTGTATCTTTCTTCAGCTCAGCCTCTGCAGCACCGTTCAGCTCTTGCCTTCACGTAACCTCCACAAAATGCACCACCCATTCAGAATTATGTTGAGGGTTTTTCTATCGAGAGGGAATTCTTTACACTTGGAGTGAAAGAGGAACTCTGCAGCTTCGACATGTTTGTATCTATAGAGCAACATCAATAGGGTCTGGAAACAATCTCCTTTCTCCTGTAAAAATTGTCGATCACTTCTTGCACTTTGCGAGCCCCTGCGTATCTGTGCACCAGAATGGCATACATTCTCTCATTAATTATACCATCGCTCTTAGACATTTCGTCGAGCACTTGCTACAATAGTTCAAAACACTTCATCCTCCCAAGAATGTTGATCATACCATTATAATAAGCACCTATTCTAGGCGTGTAACGACCAACTCCAGGTTCTTCCCTGGAAACCCATTTGAAGAAGAGCGAGACGATGACGAATAGGACCAAAGACTTGACAATTTTAATATATGCGATAAAACCCACCTTGATCTTCCGCTCACAATATCCCTCCATTTCAAGTAAGCCGTTTCTCTGATTGGCCCAATTTTTCATCCACCAACGAGGATACAGATACGTGCTCCACCTCTCTCTCTCTCTCTCTCTCTCTCTCTCTCTCTCTCTCTCTCTCTCT
>NC_056567.1:4882109-4885929 GCF_013358625.1 Macadamia integrifolia | reverse complement strand
TTTTTTTTTTTTTTATGTAAGAAAAAATAGTGTTTCATGGTAGTAATTATAATCCCCGAAGCCTCACACGGCAAACAGCACTTCTGCATGCCAACTCGAGCAATAGTTGGGCAATGGCTTCCTTCCACTAGACTACCAACCTCATTGACATATTTTATATTTTAATACATATAATTTGTCTAGACTCAGTCTATTTGCAAGAGAAATGTTGGCAAGTGAAAAAAGTTTAGAAACAAAATAGAAGTTTTGTATCATAATCATGTAACTAACTTAAAAGTGCACTGGTGTAAACCCCCTCTGAATTGGCTCAAAGTAAATGTGGATGGCAGCTTCCTGGGCAACCAAGGAAACGCAGGTGCAGGAGGTGTTCTTAGGAACAGCCAGGGCCAAGTTTGTGACTCCTTTAGCATTTTTTTTGGGAGTAAAGAAGATATAGGTAGCTGAGTTCGAAGCGGTTTTGGAAGGGATCAGGATGGCATAGAATTATAAGGCTAGAGGTGTGTGGATTGAGTTAGATTCGGCAGCAGTAGTTGCTGCAATTCAACGAAACCAGATCCCCTATTTCGCCCTCCAAAGATGGATATTTTCTCTCCAATACTTGGAATCCATTCCCTGGAAGATATCCCACTACTTTCGTGAAGCCAACACAGTGGCTGATTTTTTAGCAAAGAAGGCGACCAAGTCTAGTGTTTCTATTTTTTTCAGTGATGATCATATTGTCAATGATCTGGAAAATGATGCGATAGACAGGCATAGATATAGATTCTGTTAGGTTTCTACTTGCTCTCTCTACTAATGGCCATGCCGAAGGTGGAGTTTGCAAGCTTCCTAGTGGTTTTCTGCTGTGTCCTTTTGTTTCTTGTTGATGTATTTTTTCTTTCTCTTTAATAAAGTTATCCTCTAACAAAAAAAAAACACTTAAAATCTAATCAAACATGGAAAGTAAACATTTCAATGAAATCTTTATTTTCTTATTCAAATCCAAAGAAATTGGTAACGAAGAAAATTAAATTTAACTACTAGATTTAAAGTTTGGAATAAGCTAGTTCTTTTTGTTGGGTTGGGTTGCTTTCTTTTTCTTTTTATGACCATGACGAAGGTAGATTATCAGTTCAACTTTAAGATTTCTCTCAGCGTGTTCTAGCTTATATTATTTTCATTATTTATTAATAATATTCTCTTACTGATTTTTAGCAAAAAAAAAGAATATCATTGGACTATAATTACTCACAATCATTGTTGGTAATAACTACAACTTCAATTTGAATTTTGTATTATTTTCATTTCCCTAGCCTTTCCTTTCCTTTCCTTTCCTTTCCTTCCCTTCCTTTCCCTTCAGATCAAACAAAGTTTAAAATACTAGTGAAGAAGAACCTATGTTTATTTCATAAAGGATAATTGGCTTTAGCCCCTTATCAATGGATGATTTTTGTGCACCTTATTGAATAACCATGTGTCAAATTTGAGATCTCATCTGTCATATTGCCACAATGTGTAGCTTTACCATTTATTTTCTACTTTCAGCCATCAAAACATACCATTTGAAGCTAAAAATTTAGTTTGTACTTAAAAGAGTTATTTGTCCACATGACAAATTAAATTACCCTGAAATGTCACTACAACAAATGAGGCTTATAACAACGTATTTTTTCTATAGTAAAAGGTCTAAAAAATTGTAGCAATAGGTTATTCATGCGATTTGCTATGAGCAGCTACAAATGTCATCACTACGTCTGTAGCTATGGATTTTACACCATAAAAAAGGGGTACTCTATAACTATAAATATTTAACCACGAATATTTTCACAATTAATCTATTATTATAAATTTCTAACTGTGAATTTTTTCCAACCTAGTTTTTATTCTTTACAAACACCCACCCCCCACCCCCCACCCCCCTTTCCTTCCAAAGAAATAAAACAAATAAAACCTAGTATTTGGTCTGGTGGAAGTTTGGGTATAGAGTGACTTTTGAGCATGGTTGGTGCTATTTTGCTCAACCAACCAATCCAAAGTCACCATTCCAAACATATCCCTCAAGAAATAAATTTATTCTATATTTGGCTTTGTTGTGCTTTTATAGTCAATAATGAAAGACAACGGTTTTTTTTTTTTTTTTTTTTTTTTTTTCTTTTTTTTTTCTTTAATGACTGGTATTCAGGCCACATGGCAAGTCCCATGGGAAGGAAATCCTCTCAAAGTGCATCAGTCCCTTCGGTGCTGCCAGCCATCCGATGCGCACTAGATGGGCTGGCACACCTGAGAGTATCTAATCCTACAGCGGGCCCCTGTCATCTCTTTATTTAATAGAGAATTTCTTGAAAATTGAAAGATCAATCCACCCAGAATCATAGAGAGGAGAGTATGATCAACATATATATACCAAAAAGCTGCTTCCTCTTCATTATCGATCCCACTTAATCTTTGCTATCTGATGGTCTTTGTAAAGGCAGACATCAATTCTATGCCTGCAGTCATAAATACCTAGGACTTTCTTGTTCTTCAGTCTGGGTTTCATAAGAACAAGTATAAGTTCTCCACAAAACATATATGGAATGAAATTAACAGAAGTGATGGTGGCAGTGGAAGAAGTGACTGTGATGCTGATGATGGGGGTGAGGAGGAGTAGGAGGAGGAAGTGGTGGTGGTGGTGGTGATGATGATGAAGTGAGGAAGTGGTGGTGCTACTAGTGGAGGCAGCGGTGCTGGAAGAGGACGTGGTGGCCGATGATGGTGATGGGTACGAGGAGGTGTACGGGGTGGTGGTGGTGGTGGCGGTGGTGATGGAAGAGGAGGTGGTGACGATAGGGTGAGGAGGAGGAAGAGTTGGTGGTTATATGTCAAGTAACTTTTGTTGCTCAATTTTGTTTTTGTCTTCTAAAAACCACTTTTAATATGTTTCTGAAGAAGCTAAGAAATTATAGGTTGCCAAAATGGTTAAAGTGATCTCAAACCTTTGGAACAATCCAGAATCAGGACCTCTAGCGTGTGATGGGTTCCTAGAAGCCTGGATTTGTATCAAATTCAAATAAAACTCTTGGTGAAATTCTGCTCCTTGGATTTCAATTACGATTACCCCGGCCAGAATCAGAATCAAAATCGGATTCCATGGAAGCTGATTCTGATCCATCTGGAAATTTGGAATCGACAATCTTATTTCGAATTTTTTTTTTTTTAAGAATCCTATTTTGATTCCTCAAACGATGGTTACTGAATATGTGATCAAATATGAAATCTTTGGTGTGCCCGTCGCAAAGTGAGAATGGGCGGTGGTTGTAGCGGTGAGGTGAGCAGGGGAGAGAGAGAGTGTTCCGGTGGTTGAGGGAGAGCAATGCAAGGGTGGCCACATTGAATGGCTGAGATCTTTTTCTCTTCATCCGACAGTTTTGAAGGTGCTGGTGTGGATGGATTAAGAGCTTCTCTTTCTATCTTTAATTAAAAAAAAACATTGTTTACCTCATAAAGGTAAAATGATCTTTTCATTCAACCACTAACAGCAAACTAATACCGATGGTTTCATGGGGCTTCAAATAAATTTGTCAATAGTTTGGTGTATCAAGCACTCTGGCAATAAAGTTTTCTTGTTCCGACTCTAGGGAGTTTTAGCTAGGTTCTTTTCCCTACTTATGACAATTCTGAAGGTGGGGAATTTGGATTAACTCTCTTTAGTCTTTTTTGAGCACTTTTGTGCCTGTATTTAGTTGCTCTATCAATTTTTCCTTGTATATTTTTTTCTTTCAAATTTTAATATAAATAATATTATAGCTAAAAAAAAAAAAACACTTTGGCAATAGTACAGAGGGTGTCTCAAGAAAAAAAA
>NC_056567.1:4812204-4882009 GCF_013358625.1 Macadamia integrifolia | reverse complement strand
CAGTTCACCAAAGACTGTTTTCCAAGGTTCTTCTATGTTACCTGGTCACTAGCATTTTCTAAGACAGCTTTGGTTTATTCTCCCCACCAACCCAGAACAAAAAAAAAAAAAAAAAAAAAAAAAAAAGGAATGTAGGAACAACCCAGAGAAGAATTCCTATGGTTTGAATGTTTATTACAAACCACGGGATCAGTTTTGGTGAATGGGCACATTGCATTACAGGGAATTTGTTATTTCCATCACTTTTCATAGGGCTTAATTTAGGATGGTCAAATTTTGGGTGGAGAGATCTTCAAATTGAACTACCAAGCCCAAGATTTTGAGCTTTGAGCAGGGAGATATGAGAATCCATATGGCTCCTCCAGCTGGAACAGAATACTAGGTTGAAGCATGGTACAAAATTTTGGTCGAAAGGATCGAGGTTTCGCGAAATATTTTGGTTTACAAAAAGTGTTAAGTTTGTCTCGAATTCTTGACCCGTTTTGAAGATTGACCTAATCCGACATATTTTGGTGGCAACCCGAATGGGAAGTTTTCTGAGATCTGTGATGGAAGCAGAGGGTTTGGGCCAATAGGCCCAAGCCCGGAGCCCATCACTGATCTCGTATGGGGGTGCAGGGGCGTAGCCCCCGCGGAATGGTTTGACCAGATCGACTGCGACCCAATGGGTCGACCCGCAACTTGGAGTATATATAATGTACTGTTGCTTGCTGAAAAAGTCATTGTATCTTGGGATTTTTTGAGCTAGGGTTTCAGGGCGAGTTTTCTCGCCGCTGCTTGGGTGTAATCTCTCTTCTGCATAGTGAAACATCTTCTTCTACGCCTGAGGACGTAACACACCACCCTGGTGTGTGAACCTCGTTAAATCTCTGTGCCGTGCGGATCTATTGTCTCTTTATTTTTCGTGTTTCTTGCTGTTTGATCTAACAAAAAGGTCGAAACAAAACACAGGTGACTTACTAGGCACGCAGAATTTCAACCGAAATTTCACAATTTTGGCCGAATTTAAATTTTTACTCGGTTCAATATCATTATGTATACAACAGTGCATATATGAACTGTTCTGGTAGAATTGTGTCGAAATTTCTACCCATTTCATGAGTTTCAAGTGGTTTCGTCTGTTGGAAAGGGGGGAGGGACTAAAAAAACAGATTTGGCTAAATCACTTACATTTCTTAGTGGAACAAAGTGTTGGAGACTACTACAACACATCTACAATGACGATTTGCCACATTTTGAGCAAGATTTGTGCAACATTACCCTTTCCCGTAAAGGATTCAAGCCTCCCTGGAACTCTATGTGGTCCTAAAATAGAGTTGGGAGGAATGGTTTCGTAAGAGTGTTTTAACCTTAGTTATCCATTTGTACTTGACTACTTGTAACACTTGTACTCTATTACTTGTAACACTTTGACAATCTGTTATATTAAATGTTTTTTTCTTCATTCCTAATGCATTATTAATTTGCTTTCATTGGATTTTATGTGCTCTAATACTAAATTATGTGTAGAATAGACTATTTTAAAGAAAATATACAGCAGGTTACAGCATACACCACCAACCTAGGGTAAGAAACCAAACTACTATTTTGGACATTTTAAAGTTTCGGACCAAAATATGGCCACCAGAATGGCCAACCAAAACATGTTGAGTTTCAGTCGAAACCAAAATCTAAAACCTTGGGTTGAAAACTAAGTCCTTGCGGCACAAAATTGGCGGGGGTGGACTTTTTTTAGGGTTATGGGGACACAACATTGACAGCAAAAGAAGGCACCAACTACTATTTCTAGGCATATTAGAACTCTAAGATGGTGCGAGTCAAGTGTCTCATGTTCTAAAATAGTCAAAGGCATCTGCTCTCCACTGAAATGACCTACGTGATGTCACTGATTTGCAGAGCAGATCAGCCCAATATCCTGGTCAAGTGGCCCCCATTGGGTGACTCTGTAATGCCCCAAAGACCTATCCTGGGCTGATGGATAGATTCCTCTCAGATGGGGATCAATTCAGACTGAAGTCCCAAAACAGCGCAACCACAGGGTAAAAAATCAATTGATCTCTGATGGAATCCAATCAGCACATTAAACTAATGAATAGTAGTTGAGTAATAAGATTAAGATCACCTAAATTAGAGAATCAAGCAAGGCACAGCAGCCTTAATCGACAGAGGACTTCAAATCGGTCACAGTTGCACGAAATCTCCCCGAATAAAAACCAGACCGCATGGATTGACCTACGTGATGTCACTGATTTGCAGAGCAGATCAGCCCAATATCCTGGTCAAGTGGCCCCCATTGGGTGACTCTGTAATGCCCCAAAGACCTATCCTGGGCTGATGGATAGATTCCTCTCAGATGGGGATCAATTCAGACTGATGTTCCAAAACAGAGCAACCACAGGGTAAAAAATCAATTGATCTCTGATGGAATCCAATCAGCACATTAAACTAATGAATAGCAGTTGAGTAATAAGATTAAGATCACCTAAATTAGAGAATCAAGCAAGGCACAGCAGCCTTAATCGACAGAGGACTTCAAATCGGTCACAGTTGCACGAAATCTCCCCGAATAAAAACCAGACCGCATGGATTGATTTGATAGTCCTCCAATCAAGAACTCCAGCAGTGCTTCTTCAGCAGATCAAGACCAACCAACAGCAGATTTCAGCAGCAATATCTTCAATAGATTGATTATCAAACCAGAAATAAACCAAGCACATACAGGAACCGACCGACAGGAAGAAGGGGCTAGAGG
Organism: Macadamia integrifolia; assembly: GCF_013358625.1. NCBI lineage: Eukaryota > Viridiplantae > Streptophyta > Magnoliopsida > Proteales > Proteaceae > Macadamia > Macadamia integrifolia. Next base: position 4,879,257 of record NC_056567.1, on the reverse strand, counting down.
CCTATTGCAGGTCAAGGGTTTCTCACCCCATCTGTTTCTCACAGAGACTTACACAAAGGCAACTCAAAACTTCAATAATCAAAATTGTATCTGGCATATGGGCCTTTCAATTTATTTATACCAAACTGAAATAAAATCCTAAACTGAATAGGAGTCTTTCTTGGCTAGGAAGCTATTACAACTTTGGTAGCCTAGTGGAAGGAAGCCCTTGCCCCCATCACCGCTCGGGTCGGCTGGTTGTGGGTTCAAGTCGGCACACCCCACTATCGCTCATTGGTCCTGCGGAAGCTCTGCTTGCCGTAAGGGGGCTTTGGCCATCAGAAAGAAAGGAGGAGTCGAGATTTCAAGCTTGTAGAAGGAATCAATGAGGCATTGAGCTAGGTTACACTACTTTGAGGAGAAATCCCTTAATGAATGTGCTTTTGATCAGTGACCGTAGAAAGGTGAATGCTTTCTATGATATCCTCTTTCTGGCTACCAAACGTGCTAATTGGTCAAGAGAGCTTATTCTGAGTTAGAATTCCCCTAATTCTGTAAGCTCGCTTGGTCTACCTGCTTTATTCTGATTTCATTGTATTCTTCCGTCTGGGGGCTAAGATCACTACCATGGAGCACCCTTTTTTTTAAGACATGCTCTAAATCAAACTCCTATTTGTTATTACAATGTACTGAATTTAAAAGACGTGTGCTGAAATAAAAACAACTAAGTAACTAAGGTTCCTAAAACTCATGTGCTGAAATAAAGACAACTAAAGATTCCTATATGTAATTAGCTCATGCGTGCTAACTAAATACCCAGCCCAGCTAGCTGGTTCGACAAACATAAATCAAGTCCACAGTTGGACATCGGTTCAGCTGCTGCCTGGTTTCTTCTTGTGCCTGTACTTCAGCACAGCATATTTATCTACATCAGGCTTTCGGTTGGGCTGGTCCGTGGTCGATAGGTGTTTAGTTTCTTTCTATTCGGATTAATTCACGAGATTTTTTTTTTTTTTTTTTTTTTTTTTTGGGGGGGGGGGTAACTGGCCTTCTTCTTCAATGTTCTTTTTTCTGGAATTTTCTTGCAATTAATTCAATAAAATCATTGTTAGACACCTTATAAACCTATAAAATCCATAACCATGCGGCATTCCTCTAATGCAACACTAACAGCTTAAATCTTTGGATTTTGTCCTCTGCATCCAAGAACTTGCACAAACCACTACCATATTCTAGCCACACATTATAATATACCCCACCTTGATCCCTATAAGCCTCTTTAACAAATCCCTATCTTAAAGCCCGAAGTAGTGTTATTCTTGACTCAGCAACCATATAACCTGCTGCTATTTTTTTCTTACCAGAACTAATCGTGTTCACATCACACTTAATCTTTGGGCCAAAACTCAACCTTGATATGGCCATTACTAGCTCATACAAGTAATTTCCTACACCAAGGTACTTAGAAAGCTCCCAAAAACTAATCTTCCATATCAGATGATTAAATCTACTTTCTAATAAGAGAAAATTAAGTTGCAATTGATTGGCATTATATTAACTGTCTCGCCAAAGATAATCGGTTTCTAATATGTACTATCATTTAAAAGTGTGGGAAAAGATCAGTGTGACTCTTTCCCATGCTTTCTCACAAAAAGTGTGGGCCCCACACATGTATTTTGTTTTAATATAATTTATCTATTTTGAAAATGTGAGGTCCACATGGATTGATACTTTTTCAGGTCACTAAATGGTGGCAGTGTACAGTTTCATTTTCACGCTGGCAGCGTGAGAAACCCTCTCCCTAAAATTATAATAATTGAACTATCACATATTCAGTTGCACACATTATCAAGTCATCTGGTCAAACCAGGTCAACTAGACCCCAATACAATTCTTGATTCAAGTCTTAACAATTTGCCTGGACTTTGATTTCAAGGTATACCAAAGGAAAAAGAAGACTGAAACTATTCCAATAAAAATAATTATGCCTAAAAGGCCAACAGCTCCCTGGACAGAGAGGCAGTGATTTCTTTATTTGAAATCAGAACCTAAGGAATATTTTTAAATAAAGCAAAGCCTAAGTTGGCTTATAAAGTCATGATTGATTGATATTCATTTCTGATTTTCAGAGCAACAAAGGCAATCCAGTAGCTTCAAAATTATAGTCAAACTATGTATTCTATAAGAACTATTTTTCTCTTGCTAAAGGCTAACATCATTCCTCAATTAATTAATATGAAAAGGCCTGTGTATCAGTAGATTCAAATACAAAAGGGAAATATGCCTTCTAAGAAGTTCCATTCAAAACCCTACATGGGCTTTTAGTCCACAAAGAAATTCAAGGCTAGAAAACTCCCATTTTCCATAACTGTAGAACAAATGAATGCGAGTCACTGAGTCATATTCATTCTTCTCCCATTGCTTCCTCCAACCACTCCCCCAAAAAATATTTCAATAAAATTTGCTCATAAATTCTTATGCACACAATTCTACAACAGACAAAAGTTGCCAGTTCTGGTTAGATTATTCCTCAAGCATAATATCTCTTCCATCTCTTCAAAATAAGTTTCCTCAGTGCCAAAAGAAATAAAATAAAACATAATTTCATATAAAAATAGGCACACCTGATACCCCGACTACTTCCTCCCCAATCAGAGTAACTCACGATCAACTTCTGAAGTTGCCACACACCTCTAAGAGCCATCCTCAAAAGATATTTTCAGTTCAGGTTCCTCTATTACGCTGGACAATTTTGTCAAACAGGTGAGATGCATTTCGAATCAAAACAGATACAGATATTACAGATGCTTTACATGGCAAATTTTGCATGGGAATGGATAAGAAAGCAACCCAAATCAATTAAGTGAATTGAAATTTCACCAATTATTTTATTTATAAGATATATGACAGGTCATATGAGAGGGTTGAGTTTCAGATTCCTAATTAAGCTACTTCTTAAGAAATCCATCTTTAAGCCTATTGAGTGAGCTATCTCGGACTAATATATTGATTTCTTCACTGCAAAAGTGCAGAATCAAAGGGAAAAGGGGAAAGAAAAAGGAGAACTAAAGAAGAAATCGAGCTCGAAATAGAAAAAGAACGAGGGAAACAGAGAAGAGAAGAACAAGACTTAACTGAAGATCCACCAAAATTCCACCAGAATGCTCGGGAGCCAAAGCCGGACTGTGGATTGAAGAAGAAGAAACGACGGCTGAGACAGAGATGAGAGATGTGAATTGAAAAGGGCTTCATGCTAACATCTATAGAGGGTCGTCAATCGTATCAATAGGTTCGAGCAGCTGGGTCGATTCGGTCGATCCGGATCCTTAATCTATTTATTATAAAATCGTAGAGTTTAAGGTTTTAAGTTGGGTGTCAATCGATCAGTTTGGATCGGTTTCGGTTTTTTATAGGTTTTTCTTATTGGTTTACTATCATTTTGGTTTCGGTTTAACATATAAAAAAAAATGTTTCTTTATGAATTTTGGGTTGGTATTGGTTTCTTATCAATTTTTCACCTATTTTTAAATTTTTAAGATCGATTTGATGTCTTATCAGTTTCAATGCAATCCAATTTGATTTCAGTGTCACAAAACCTCAGCCTGAAATATGACCCATTTAAAATGCATACATAACAAGGTTTCGTTGGTTTTGGTTGGCTTTGGTCAGTTTCATCGGTTCTATTTTGGGGCGGTTCTAAATAGGTTTTGATCCTAAGGGGGCAATGAACCATCTCATTTATTAAGAGCCCGTTTGGTAACGATTCTGTTTTGAGAACGACGTTCTTCGGCAAAATCTTCTATTTGTGCTAACTCATTAAAAGATGATTTTTTCACTCTGTTTGGGCATTTGGTAAACTTGTTCTGAAACCGTTCTGGGGATAGTTCATAGAGTGAAATGGTGTTTGGTAAGAACTATTCCCTGGCACATTTTTTTCATTATTTCAATATTTACACAGACGTTATTTCAATATTTACACAAACGCCATTAATGACCATATTGAAATGAAATTGATATCAAAATACATGGTTTCATGGTTAAAAAGAATAAATAAAAATAAAGGTTACAATACCATAACATAGAATTTTGGTATGAATACTACAAAGTTCCAGGTTCCATTGCAAATAAAGTAAGAACCAATTAACACTCCTTCAGTCCAGTGCTACTATTTTCCATCATTGTTCAGGAAAAGTTTGTTAATGGCATCTAGGACGGCTTTCATCCTACTTGTATGATTCTCTGATTCTGTAATTGCTCCTTCCTTACATAATCCGGTGATGTATTAGTCATTGTAGATGATGAGGGTTGGGTTTGCAGCTACCAGGTTATTAGCCATTGCACTATTGCAGCATTACAAACTACAACTTCAGATTTATGAGATTAATGTTTAAAGTGTAAATCCTATATAGCATATTAGCATTACATCAATACAATACATCCCACAACTTCATGTTTATGATGCTTTTCACATATGCATATTAGTATAGGAGTAAAATGTGTTACTTACAACAACAACAAAAAAAAAAAAAATGAAAGGACCTAAATACAACCCTTACAAGCATTTCATACTTATATGATCTAGGCCAACGAGATCAAATATATTCCTTCAGCCCATGGAAGGAGACAGCAACAAAAAGCATCCAAAGACAAAAGGACCAGAGAATATTGTCAGAAAGTATCTGATCATGCTAATTTATAGACATGAATTTTGATTGTAGTAACGAAGAGGTTGTCTGCAATTTTAAGCACCAAATGCTAACAGGAAATACATCAAATCTTTAACCGGCAAAGATTCCAGAGGAAACAACAGCTTCCCTCGAAAAAGCTAATGGGGAGAGAAATTATAATGGTTATATGGCTATGTTATGAGGGCAAGTAATGCCAACCTACTACTTGCGCAACCTATATGAACAGATTGCACACGTCAATTAAAAAAAAAAAAATGTTAACTAAAACAAGAATGACTTATGAGTATAAAAAATATTCGGGCTAGAAACGAATAAGGTTTACATGAACGACCGAGTGCACAGCTAAATCTGGAAAATTAAATTGCCCAAAAGATTTACAAGGGGGGGTAGAAGGAAGTTGAAACAAAAATATCAAATTCTAGTCACAAATTATGGCAAACAGAGAAATCAAGTAACAGAGGTAGATCTTTCTTCTGAAATCAGGTAACAGAGGCAGATGTTTCTCTTTAAATCTCTGTAGTGAAATTCCCTCTTATGAGTATGAGGGAATTCCCTCAAACACTTCATATTGATGATCGCAGAAAGGGAACCAGTACATTAAATAGAAGATGACGAAATCAGAAGGGAAAAAAGAGGGAAAAAAACGTGAATTTGATCCACAGAAGACAATCGATAATGATGTTCAAATCAAATTCCTTCTGAAATTCACTACAGAGATTCACGTTTTGGGTATCTGGTATCTTACTTGTAAGCAGGAGATATCTGTGGTATAGCTTCCCATGCTCAACGAAACAACACTGGATGGGGAAAAATCCAAGACAGAGCATGAAAGAGGGGGAGAGAGATTTAAAAAACCTATCAAAAATAGAAAGAACAATCGGTCCCTGGCGGATGAAAATCGAAGCAGGAAATAGCAGATAGGGTTTTGATTTACTAGAAATTATTCATTCCTTCAACCGTCCCTTGAATCACCTCATTATATCCCTATTTTTTACTTTCTTTTTTTCCTATGTTTCTTATGTCTTCCATGACCAAGATTTTTAGACTGTTAAGGATGGAGAAGAGAGATGAACATCAGAACTGTGAAAGTGTAGAGCTCCTGGTAGATCGTACGTACCTTTTCTCGCAATTTTTTTTCCTTTATTTTTTGACCCAGCGAGGTTGTTTGCAGACGCAAACTGAAAGAGAGTATCGTTAAGAGCAGTCACTAGAGTTTTTGGCCTTCAAGGGTGGGAATGGGGAAAACCTCCGTCAAGTGCGGCGCTCTTCTTCTTCGTCCAGCAGGGTCACCTTCTCCGAGCTCGTCGTCCAGCAGCGACGCTCCCTTTGTTGTGTGACGAGGGTTTTGGGAGGATTCTATTGGGTTTTTTGAGGAGCATTTTTTCACCTTATTTCATAAACATCTATCAAAAAAATAATAATAATATTAATAATACTAGATGGATCCTAATATTTTGGATCGGTTCATTTTTGGGAAAATTACAAGATTACTCAAAATCAGGTTTTCATTTACAAAATTACCCATTTGATGTTTGTGATAACTAAATTGCCCAACTTGAGTTTAGGTATTGCAAAAATACCCAAAATAGTGTCTCTCCCTCTCTCATTTACATTTTTTGACATATGTACCCCTAGTTATATCCACCTCCGCTTCTACGATCAATATGTACACCCTGCAGGGGCGTCGGTGCCACTACCACTACTACTGATACAACCACGCTGCCACTACCATTGCCACTTTTATCATCACCACCATCAGCCTACCGCACCCCACACGATCCTGCCCCTGTTACTCTCCTATCCTTCCAACTCTGCCTCTACTCACAGTCGCCCCTCTCCTACTCGTCCCACTGAATTACATACATGGCTGCCTCATTTGAGCTTCTCCTGCAAATGATTTTTCTTAGGAAGCAAAGCAACTCTGAAGATCCTTGAGCTCGGCTACTAAAGAAGTGACATTTTGCTGAAAGCTCTATTCTTGGAGATCGACATGAGCGGAAATGGAAAAGAAAATGGCCAAATAAGTGAACTTGCGGTCAATGATATCAACCAAAGCTCGGAAGCTCTTGGCAACCATCCCCACCTTACAATCCTGCCCCTGTAACTATGCCATTGATTACTTTAACAGATTTTGAATGTCAAAAATCTAGGTCCATGTTAATCTTGTTCATAAATTAGTTAAGTACTACTGTGGGTTCAAAGCTGATAGAAGAACATGAAAAAAAAAATCGAGGGAGGGAGTGGAAACCTATTTTTCTAATTCAACCCAAAGAGAGGGAGAGACAGTGGAACCCTGTTTTTTCTAATTCAACCCAAAGGGAGGGAGATACAGTGGAACCCTGTTTTTCTAGTTCAACCCAGAGAGAGAGAGAGAGAGAGAGAGAGAGAGAGAGAGAGAGAATTTTCTGATAAAATATAGAGAAATTAACAAGGGGCGGAGCCCCTGTTTTCCCAACTGAAACAAAATAGGCCATCTCTTGTTTTCAGAGAGATAAGTGAGTGTTTTTCCATCTCAAATCGAAATTCTTCTTCTGATTTCTTCTCGGGTTGCTTGAACTTGGTTTGTGCAGTCAATAGAAAGGTCATCTCCTCCATCGTGGAATGAAAAACCTTGATAGACGATGATGATATCTCAAAACGTTTCGAAGCTTTTGGGATCGTGTAACTCAATAGTATAAAGGTTATTCCTCTCCCAGCGTAATGAGATTGCACCTTTCATTCTTCACAATCTTTGTGCTATTTGATTGCCGAAATTCTTGCCACAGTGGGGGAAGAGGATGCCGTTACAGGCATAGAAGTCATAGACCTCGCGATGGTTCATGATGCACCAATGGGCAGCACACTTGGAGATTGCATAGCAGAGACAGCAGGGGTGGAAGGGTGAGGACTCGGACTTAGGCGCATGGGTGACGCCGAGTATCTTGAAGTTGCCGGCTTGGTAGTAGCCAATGATGGCAAGAGAAGGAAATGAAAGTAAGGGGTAAAAATGTCAAAAAAATATATGTGGTGAGGGAGGGTACTGTTTTGGGTAGTTTTGTAAACACAAACATAATTTTGTGTATTTTTGTTAACTGAAACATAAGTTGGATAATTTTGTAAAAACAAACCCAAAAGTGGGTAATCATGTAGTTTTCCCCTTCATTTTTCGTCACTATTTTTTATTTTATTTTCATTTATGTTCTAAAATAGGATCTAGAACAGGAAAGATTCATCTCGGAAGAGCTACCAAATATTTTCTAAAAGACTTCAAGTGTGATCCAGTAGCTCGAGCTTAAGGTCTAGTTCTCAAAGAGCTTTTATAGACACTACTATAGTATCAAAATACTTTTCTAAGCATGCAAACAGTCAAGAGGTAATGTCTCCACATCTATAGTGAATGAAGAATCCTTTATCCATTGGTTTCTGTGTCTTGAGATGGGTACGGGGAACTATAGAGAAGACATTATTAATTTCATCTTTATAGTCTATAGATGATAGGTAATAATGACCTTAGATGAATGGGTGTATCATATTCTTACATATACAAATAATCAAGGGTAAACATCACTCCCCTCCCCTGAACTAATGTAAAATATCAACTTGACCTATCACATTTCTAAAAATATCACTTTCCTCCCCTACAAGAAAGAGATGCTATGTAACAACCACAACCGTTAGATTTGACTATTAAATCAAGTTAATTTTTTTTATAATTCGCAAAATATCCCTCCTTCCCCCCCCCTCCCCTCCCCTCCCCCCTCCCCTCCCTCTCTCTCTCTCTCTCTCTCTCTCTCTCTCTCTCTCTCTCTCTCTCTCTTTTCCCCTTTCTCTGAAATTTTCATTCATAATCATACCAACAAGTTCAAAATTTCACATCGTCAAATTACTAATACCAAATCATTCAAATAAATGACTTTCCTAGTGACATAAACTTTGAAACTTGACTTGTATATGCATTTTAATGGTTTCTATTTTTTTTTTGATAAAGCATTTTAATGGGTATTGACTGTACCCATTCTAGTTAGTTACTTACAGGTCTTTCAATTTTGGAACCATTGAGAAACATATCCCAAAACTGTCCCATCCTATTTATGATCGATTTTAATATCAGATCTCAGGGCTATCCGATTTATTATTGAGAGTCTGAGACAATCTGGTTCCAAGGTCAATTTTCGGGATGATTTCATATTTTGGTCTTCAATTGATACCATTACTTGTACCACCTATACATGAGATCACAGAAGTTGTCCATTATATACATAAACATAAGAAAAAAAAAAAACCAAGACATATAATATTAAGGGTGATAATTTAGCTTCGAACCGAAACTGCAACGAAACCAACTGTTTAAAACCTAACCTAACAAAAAAAAATTTGTTTCGTTTTTGGTTTTAGTTTAAGAAAGTGATGTTTCATTCGATTTGGTTCAGTTTTGGTTTCAAATTGAATATTTTTATTTTTCAACAAAAAAAGTGTAAAATAAATCAAATTGAAGCTAAACCATACTAAACCCTACAATCATATGTCTTTATCTAGTCATGAAAAAAAAAAATGTGTTTTTATTGTGCTGTAAAAAATTACCTATTATGGGTTTCTTTGTTCACTTGTGTAACTTGTGTTTGGTTAACCGAGGTGTCTGGACCCATCACCACGGCCTCCATTTAAATCGCAGATGCACAGATGAGGAATCGAACTTGGGACCGTGCGTCTATCCACACAATCCCCAATTCACCCTAAGTCCCTAACCATCTAGACAACCCATAGATAGGTGAAATTGTAATTTTCATTTAGCAAGTTATTTATTTTCAACTAAACGGTATTGACCACACGAACCAAATGAAATCATACATAAATCAAATAAAAGTGAATTAAGTTGGTTTACTTGTGTTTTATGATTATGAAAATTGTTTAAATATCAGTTTGTACACTTTGTATCTTGAAGTCAACCAAACCGATGGACACCTCAACATATATAAAACCACCATGGGACTTCTACTGTTCTACACCCCCATTAGGAAAAAAAAAAAAGGACCTTCAGTCAGAGTTTAGAAGCCCATAATCTTTCAAAACAAAGCCCAAAGCCATGGTAAATAAGTTGATCCCACAATTTCTGACATTTTTTGTTCCAGCATTTATCAAAACTAAATGTTTAAAATTTGTATCATTCTTTTTTCTTTTTTTCCTGTTTTTGAACCGCACCCCATGTTAAGCAATCCATGGTCAAGGGTGTAGATCAAAACAAGTGAAAAAATGGTGCACTTTGGGCCTGGAAAAACTGAAACCTAGTAAGGCCCAGCTTGATTTTTAACAAAATAGACTATTGTTAAAAGAGTAAGGCTCCGTTTGGTATCATTCTAAAAAAATGTTTTTGAAGTTTTTTCGTTATATTGGAACAAAAAAACTGAATAAAGTGGTTGGTGCACTTGCAGCCTATTTCTGTTTTTTTTCAACAAAAAGTGAAAAAAAGAAAAAGAAAAAGAAAAAAAAACTGAAAAAATGAGATTGGACAGAACTCCCTTTTGGAGATCCGTCTTCCCAGTTTTGTTCCATTTTACAAAAAAAAAAAAACTATTGTTCCCAATAGAAATCTGAATTTTTGAAACATCATTTTTTCTTTTAAAAATGGTATTTTGACACAGAAACTGAAATTTTCATTTTTCACATGAAACATCGTTTATGGAATAAAAACGATACCATACGGAGCCTAACATTCTGATGAAATGCAGGCTCAGTACAGCCAGCCCATTCCGATTTTAAGAAGTTATAACTTAAGCCCAATCCGGATGGGATGGGCTAGGCTTGACACAATCTGCCCCATCACGCCTGAGTTTCACCCTTAATTGCCCTACAATTCAGCCCCTTTAATCTGGATTGGGCTCGTCTCCAATGATTAAAGCTCCAACTAGCATCCAACGACTCCTCCTAACACGACGTCTGTCCTACAATGAATCCAACGGCTTATATTAATTTGATCTATCTCTCCCATATCTTGTTGAAACCGCTTGGAGAGAATTGTTGAGACCCGATCCATCAATCATCAGACTCTTCCAATAGATTTCCATCATTCGATCGTCTAACCATGCATCTGGTTTAGGATTTTGCAGAAGAAAGATGAAACCGAAGAATTTGCTAGGATTTCAGGAGTACTTTGTTCATTTGACGCAATTCAACTACTTCCATCTCAAGATTCTTATGTCAAGCCGTTGAATTTCCTAGCTCTTCTCATTTGGATGATTCTGGTTAGGTTTCCAAAATCAATGACAAAGATGCCAATTGCTCAGAAAAAACTTGATTTTTCAGTTTCTAGCAAACGAAGTCGCTAAACAAGATTCTTAGCACAGGGATCGCATAGAGGCAGCAATGGGGTAATCATAGGCAAACACAATAGGGCAAAAAAAATTATGGGGAGAGAAAATGTGGGCAGAGGATGACGCTCGGTTGGGATTTCTTCAAAAACCTTTCAAAAATCCTTCAAAAACACTAACGACTACCAACGATCCTCTTCAATGTAATAGGGTTTCAAATGGTAGAGGGTTTAGCAGGAAGGATTGATGGATCGGGTTTCAGCAGAATGTGGGAGAGATGGGTCAAATTAACATCAGCCGTTGGATTCATTGCAAGACAGGTATCGCACTAAGAGAAGTCGTTGGACGCTAGTTAGAGCGTCAGTCAATGGAGACGAGCCCGATCCCTTTAATCCCTTCCGCCCAATATTAGAAAGATTTAAAATGTATATATATATATATATATATATTCAGTGAAGTTTTAGAGCTATGGTTTTCCTACACCTCCCACCTAGGAAGGGTTTTTTCTAGTGTCAAATATTTGCCATGTGGCAATTTTAGCCCAAAATTTGAAAACGATTAGAGCCCGAGGTCCTTTGAACATATCAAATTTTATTATGAATAGATTTGTCAAGTGGTAAAATAGAATTTTGCAAGAGTGCACAACAATGGTTGGAATTCCATTAGGTAATTGTGGACATATAAAGGGCTTGCAAGTCAATTCATGTTATGATTTCTAATTAAAATTGAATATTGATATTTGACATGTGGCTAATTCAAATCGTATCTTCTCAATTTAATAAAAGAATAGCTACATCACTTTCTATGGGGTATTGATAGTGACACCACAAGATTCACCTTTTTTAAGTGGGTAGCGTAATAAACATTTTGTCTATATACTATCACCAAAAAAAATATATATATAGATATAGATCACTTATTATACTATTAAATCCCCCCAAATCAAAAGTTTAAGAGCATTAGAATTTGCTTTCCTTAAGGAAGAACCTTCATGATTTAGGATTTTTCTTTAAATCATTTCAACCTATATAGACTATAATAATCCTTGTTGACTTTTGCCCCCAAGTTTTGCAATGCATGCCTTGCTGATGTAATTGTGCCCATCTAAATCATTCTTTTCTTTTTTTTTTTCAATTTGTGAAAAGAATCCTGAAAAACAGTTTGGCAGACATAGAAGGGGTGAAATGACTGCCAATCCCTCATGAAAAATGCAAATCCTACCCCTATTGATGCTTTCATACACGCTTTTGTTGATCCTTGTGCTTCGCAAAACAGGGGCCACATTGCCTTTTAGGGAACCCTCTCCCTTTTTATTTTTATATATGAGAGGCTGGAAGTGGACTCATTAGTTTGGTCACCCAAATAATAATATGAGGGAATGATTCCTAAAAAGACAACGTAAGAGGAATTTGCTTGCTACATTAATGAGAAGTTAAAAAAATGATATCATCTGCATAGAATCCGTATGAGGCCCACATGATCAGAATTGGAGATGGAGTATCAATGTCTCCCATACCGTTTATTATGTGAGGAGGACATACAAGAAATTATACAAGGGCAATATAGCAATCTTTTACCCTAAGAATATTAAGTTGGCACACCTATTTCAACTATATGACAAAGTCTAATAAGGTTAGATTTTGATGAATAGTAACTTCAACGTCTCTTATAATATATCAACTTGAACCTAAACAAAGTTTATCACATAGTAAATAAAGCACTATAAGATTCTAAACTGCTAAGAGGGTGCACGGATTACTGTGAAAATGATAGAATTTGAGTCTAAAATTTGATATATGACTAATTCAACTTTTATCGAGACATCCAACGGCCAGAAAATGCCACATTATGTATGTTTCCATTTGACATAATTAGGTAAAAATTCCAAAACCTTGGATGAGTGCCCTTACAAGAAAACTTGTTTTATTTTGTCTATATTATAGGTCAAGGATGATCTCTTAATTCCTCCCGACAAGATTATTATTTTATTATTTTTAACTAATTTGTAATATTTCTCTTGATGAGTTAGTTAGTAAAATATAAAACAGCCCACGACATGCAAGGGAATAGCTGTTATTATTGCTTTGATAAGTGTGAGTCTTGCTACTTTACAACAAAGAAGGTTGCTTTTAGTACTTGATTTCATTGAATGAAAGCAAAGAATCTCTAGCTTCTTTGCTCTTCTTTCTTAATCTTTCTTTTTGTTTTAATGTTTGTTTTAAGTGTGGTGGGGTGATTTTGAATTTGAAAATATGAGAGTCCTAAATCTGTGACCTGATTCCTGCTGAATACTGAAGAAAAGTAGAGGATTTTACAAAAAAAATAAAAATATGAACAACTTTCGGTAAAACTAGATAGGGAAAACTCTTTATTGAGGTAGACAATTAATCAACACATATTTTCATGGAAAAGGTTCATATTTTTGTTAAAAAACAAAAGGTTCTTTGCATGATCTGCATTGGGAGGGTTTATATACAGCCCACTTAATTGTGCTATATTTGTTCTCTTAATTGAATTGCAATCAAACTCCCCAATCTTTTTTTTTTCTTATTAAGTACGAAAAGTATAAATGGAGGTAGATGAGTTCTGAATGAATGGATAGTGATAGAACAAGAAAATTTGAATTTGATGTGTAGAAGGCATAATTAACAAATCCTGTTTTAACTTGGATGAGTCACCCGAGTCTGAGCAAAAAAAAATATGAAACCTGATCGAGAATCATAAAGACTCGCCTAAGTTTAAGAAATCATCAAACCATGTCTGAGTCAGTCAAAGTTTTTATTGATTGGTGTTTTTTTCTCAAGTTTTGTGAAACTTAATGAGCTTGATTTATTTTTTATTGGGTCATATACTATTTATAAATGATAAGTTTAGTTTACAACTAAACAAAACCTTAGAATTTTTATTTATTATCTTCAATATTAGGCTCTTTGTTTTTTTCTTCTCTCCCTGTGAAGCAATTATAGACTTAAGTCCCTCCTCACTTGGAAAATGAGGAGAAAAATATTAAAAAAAATGACTCAGTTGAGCCACCAGATTTTTTAAAATGCTGAGTTGAGTTGAAAAACTTGGTTTTCCTAGAAGATGGAATATAATAATTCTTATCTTTGGACAGATAAGGTTAGGCACATGTTGAATTCAGGGTCAAATTATTGATATTTCTTTTTTTATTTGAAAGAAGTTTATCTAGTCTGGTAGGTCTAGAAAGTTTTTTCTATCTAATATTGGTATTTTCCTAGTGATAGAAAAGATAAAATTGTGATCGTAGAGCGGTGGACTCTGAGGGTTCTTCTTGCATATCAAGTTTCAACCAAATAGAGTTTGGCCAAGTGGAGGATTTCTAAAAAGAATTAGATGATTAAAATTATATATAAATGAATATGCTATTGTATGACTATGAAATTTAATGTGACTAATCTAGTAAAATTGAAATTGTCATGTCATCCTTTCAGTAAAGGAAGAGAATTTGGAATAATTCCACTTGCCCAAATCAAGGGTTACGTGATGTTTTTATATTACTAATAAGGATAGCTGTTACAATTGGATAAGAATGAAATTAAAATTTTGAATTTAAAATTGTTACAATAGATAAACATTGAAAGAATTGTAATCGTTTCCACATCTTGTTGAATGCCTAAAGTTTGAATTTTAAATTTAAATTTTGAATTCAAAATTTAAATTCAAAAAACTGAATCCTTAATAGCCCCCCTCAAGTTGAAGATGGTCTTTGAAAAATCTTCAGCTTGTCTCGAAGAAAGATGAACTGGCAAGTTGATAGCGGTTTTATGAAAATATCTGCCACTTGATCCCGAGTGGAGATAAATTTCACCTCCAGTTGACCTTGTGAGACAAGTTGGAGAAACGAAGTGGAAATTGATCTCGATGTGTTTAGTACGAGCATGAAAGAGAGGATTGATGGTGAGATATGTTGCACCGAGGTTGTTACACCATAAAATGGGAGAATGGGTGATGGGCATGCCAAGTTCTTGGAGTAATGAGGACAACCAGATAAACTCAACGGTTGCGTTAACAATTGCACGATATTCAGATTCTGTTGAAGATCGTGTTACTATGGCTAGCTTTCGAGAGGACCAGGAAATCAAATTGTCACCTGAGAAGATGGCATAACCCCCAGTTGATTTTCTGTCATCAGGACAGCCGGCCTAGTCAACATCACTATAGGCGACTAAGCACTGTGTAGAATTTCTGTTGAGTAATAAGCCATGTGATATCGTCTCTTTAAGATAGCGAAGGATTCGCTTGACTGCTTGCCAATGTTCATCAGCTGGTGCCTTCAGGAACTATCAGACCTTATTAACAGAGAATGAAATATCAGGACTAGTTAGGGTGGCATACTGTAATGCACCAACAGTACTACGATAGACGGAGGCATCCATTAGAGGTTTTCCCATTGCTTGTGAGAGATGGACTGTGGTAGCCATTGGTGTGTGAACCAGTTTCACCCCATCCATACCGGTTTTCTGTAAAAGATCTGTTATATATTTCTGTTGAGATAAGAGAATACCGTCGGGATGTGACAAGACCTTGATGCCAAGAAAATAATGGAGAGCACCCAAATCTCTTATAGCAAATTCTTTGCTCAAGGCAGCAATGGTATTGCTCACCAAAACTGGATCAGATCCAGTGATGACAATGTCATTCACATAAATGAGAAGAAAGATATGATGAGACCCATTTTTGAGAATGAATAAAGAGGTATCAGTTTTTGAACCTTCAAAGCCGAGAGGGGTGAGAAATGTACTCAACCTGTGAAACCAAGCACGTGGGGCCTGTTTTAATCCATACAGGGACTTATGGAGGTGACAAACATGGTTGGGTTTATCTGGATCAATGAACCCAATAGGTTATGTCTTATAAACTGCCTCATTTAGGGTGCCATGTAGGAAAGCATTGCTAACATCCAATTGACGCAATTCCTAATGTTGAGCTGTGGCTAGAGATAAAATTGTTCAAACTATAGTGGGCTTGACTACGGGACTGAATGTTTCCGTATAGTCGATACCCTCCTATTGATTGTATCCCTTAGCGACAAGCCGTGCTTTGTAACGTTCAATTGAGCCATCAACCTTGCGCTTGATACGAAAAACCCATTTAGAACCTATATATTGAGATTGGGTGAAGAGGGAGTTAATGTCCACATGCCATTTTTTAACAAAACATTGAATTCTAGTAGCATGGCATCCCTCCAATGAGCATGCTTATTGGCTTGAGTGAAGGAGGTTGGTTCCATTTCTGAGTGGCAATGAGACAAATTTGCTAATGGTAAAGGATAAAGTGTTGATGAGCGCGGGTTGGAACGCAGTATCATTGGATGAGTGCGCAAGTGAGAAGCAGGTGGTTGTTCATCATGTGGAACTTGGGCAATATCCGTATCACCAGTTGAGGTACCTACATCATGTGGAATAGAGTCCTGCACTTGTGGGTTAGGCATAGCATTGAATTACATATTAGTATTGTCGGTGGGAGTAGTAGGTGAGTTGGTGGTGGTGGAAGGGGAGGGGAGTAACATACCAGATGTGCCAGATACCGTAAGGGGTTGTGAGGGACTCGCAACCAAAGATGTGATGGTGAGCCATGGAGTGGGATCAAATGATGGGGGTATGGTTTGGTGGACTAATGTGGCATAAGGGAAATGATTTTCAAGAAAATTAGCATGCCTGACTATGTAAAGATGCCCCGTTTGGACATCCAAACACCGGTACCCAAGATGTAAAGGACTGTAGCCCAAAAAGACAAGCTTTGGATCGGAAAGAAAATTTGTGAGAGTTATAGAGACGTAAAAGTGGATAAACAGCACAACCAAATACTTTTAGAAATTTGTAGTTTGGTGTATGTTGAAAAAGAATTCGAAAATGGGAGATATTTTGAAGAGTAGGAGTAGGTAGACGGTTGATTAAGAAAATAGCCGTTTCAAAAGCATAATTCCAATATTTGAGAGGGAGAGAGGCATGAGCAAGAAGAGTTAACCCTGTGTCAACAACGTGACGTATTTTACGCTCATCAATACCATTTTATTCATGCATATGAGGGCACACAACTCTATAAAAGATACCATGTTGTTGAAGATATTGATTTAACTTCTGAAATTCCCCACCCCAATCTGATTGGAAGGCTTTTATAGGTTGAGAAAATTATTTTTCAACAATTTTCTTAAATTGGGGAAAAATAGAAGAAACCATGGAATGATTAGAGAAAGGGTAAAACCAGGTAAATTTAGGGAAATCATCAATAAAGATAACAAGATAAGAATGACTAGTAGTAGAGTTCATAGGCGCAGGGCCCCATACATCACTGAAAATTAACTCTATAGGTGCAGAACTAATACTGCCAGTAAGAAGTAAAGAAACTTTATGAGATTTCCTAAGAAAACACAAAAAACATTTATTTATTGTAGAGGACGAACAAGGCAATGATTTAGAGTTAATTATGGTGCAAACAGTCCGAGTGTGTGGATGACCAAGATGGGCATGCCAAGCATCAGATGAGGGGTGAGCAGTGGAGGAAACATTGTGGGCGGATGGTGAAACTGATGGAGAATAAAGACCCTTCAGTTGATAGAGACCCCCCTCAAGAGACCCTTGCAGCAAAGGCATTTTTATCACCTGGTCCTTCACAACAAAGTGAAAAGGATGAAATTCAAAAAAACAGTTATTATCCTTAGCAAAATGATGAACTGAAAGGAGGTTTTTGTTTTCCGAGGTACATGAAGAATGTTACTGAAATGAAAAGAATTATTGGATGCGGACAAAAGTTTAGAGGATCCGATATTACGAATATGTAACCCAACACCATTACCAACCCGTAAGTGATTATTACCCGTATAACCAGAAGCAATATGTAGATTGAAGATGTTGGGAGTGACATGGTGGGTAGCTGTTGTATCAGGGAACTAGTCAGTCACGGCAGTGCGGGGTGTTGGTAGAATCCGGGCTATATTGGCATTTGGTGAAGAAGCATTGCCATTAGAGTTAGAGTATCGATAGAAGCAACAACTTGCTGTATGATTGTATTTGTTACATATCTGACAGCGTTCCTTCTTGCGTTGCTTTGAACTAGAGCCACGGGAATGTGGAGTATAGTTGGCATTTGGTGTGGTAGTTGAATAAGCCATATTGGGAGATCCAGAGGGTAGTGAAGCATGAGTGAGGTTCACTCCGATAGAGGCTTGTGCCGTCTTCATGCAGAGCTCTTGACTCAAAAGGAGACAATGAAGATTGGAAAACTCGATGGGTTCGGACTTGGTGGCTAGAGCAGCCACAATATCACTATAGTCCGCACCATGGTTACGAAACACAATGGCATTTAGTTGTTCAGTAGCTAAGGGCCGATTGGTAGCTGTGAGTTGATCGGAGACATATTTCACTTCACGAAGGTAGGTGGAAATAGATTTATCACTTTTGGATGTGTTCTGCAACTGCAGGTGAAGTTGAAGGACACTCGTATGAGAAAGAGTGCGAAAGGAAGTTGTAGTGCATGCCATACTTGAGATGCAATGTTTAGGCCGACAACATAAGGAAGTATTTCTGGGGTTAGCGAGGCAATGAGCCAGCTGAGAACAAGTTGGTCCTTGCGAACCCAGTCGAAGTAGGCTGGATTAGGCGCAGCAGTAGTAGAACCTTCAATAGTAATGGTAGCCTATGGACATGCAAGAATACCATCCACAAAATCAAGTAAATCTTGACTGCGAAGGAGGGGATATAGCTGCATTTTTCATAGGAGAAAATTGTCACTGGTCAGCTTCAAAGTAATATAGTGATGGAAGTTGGGAGAAGAAGAAGTAGATGACGGTGGTGTATCGGAGGTAGGAGAAACAACGGAAGAAGAGATTGACATGATTACACTAGATCGTTGTGGTCGACTGATACCATGTAAAGAAAGAGAATTTGGAATAACTCCACTGCCCAAATCAAGGGCTATGTGCTATTTTTATAGGGCGAGTGGTAGCGGAACGTACGTATTGCAATCTTATTTTCACTTTCTTTTAATATTAACCGTCCATTTAATATGAGATTAATCTAAACCATCTATTAGTTTTTTATATTGCAACTGATTCCTAGTTTTTAGGGTGGAGAGATGACGGACGTGGTTACTTAACTTGTCTAATATTTTTTTTTACATAAATAAAAAATAAAAATCCAATATAAGCGGACTCCCCCTTCGATTCTGTTGGAAAATCTCAATTCTCTCTCTCTCTCTCTCTCTCTTTGCTCTCAAAATAGGATGAGGTAAGAAAAAAATCAACATAACTTTTCAGGCACTGAGCATATGAGAGACTTGGCCACACATATCCAAATACCATATTTACAAATTAATCATCAGGGAAGAGATTTGAATAGTAAAGTTTGCATGTATGGCAGAGGACAAATTTGAATTTATAAAGTAAACAAAGCTCTTGAATATCTAGGATTTTATTATTACTTCTTGGGTAGATATTATTAACCTATGAGAATTTACTATGAATGCAAATCTTCAGTGAGATTGGTAACCAAAACTTCAACTATATTGGAGAGCGCTGAAAAAGGAAGAAGAAAGAAAGAACGGCCTGGAAGAAGGAGCAAGGAGAGAGAGAGAGAGAGAGAGAGAGAGAGAGGATCGAGATTTCTAAGCGGAATCAAAGAAGGACTCCGCTTATAGTGGGATTTTTATTATTTATTTATTTAAATATTAATAATATTAAACAGAGTTGTAACTGTTTACAACTCTGTTAGTAGGATTAACCTATTTAACACGTGTCCATCATATCACTTACGTGAACATTCACAGGCTTTGGACGTTCCGCATTCCTATTGTTCTGCACGTACCGTGACCATTTTGCCATTTTTATATTACCAGTAAGGATAGCTGTAACAATTGGATAAGAAAGAAATTTAAATTTTGAATTTAAAATTGTTACAATAGATAAACATTGAAAGAATTGTAACCGTTTCTACATCTTGTTGAACGCCTAAAGTTTGAATTTTAAATTTAAATTCAAAAAACTGAATCCTTAACACTTTCATGTGAAAAAAAATTGGTACCAGACTAGAGATATATCCCATTAGTCTTACCAAACTATAACAAGAAAATTTTTGCCATTTTTTTTTAGCCCTACATTTGTTTTCATTATTTTAGGGGAAAATGTTTTCTAAGCTACTGGGGTGGGTGTGCTCGTACCTCTCTCTCTCTCCTGACATGAAGGACCTTGCTCCCTTCCAATGTACAATATTGTTTTATCACACTCATTGGTGCTAAGTTGTTGGGATGTGGTACTCTAGCACCTCTCTCTCTCTCTCTCTCTCTCACACACACACACACACACACACACACACACACATATTAAATAACTTCACTGCTCTCCAATGTTTGATATTGTTTTATTACACCTCATTAGTGAACATCTTTATATAAATTTCTCAAATAACCCTCTCCCTTAGTATGGTTGAAAGAACTCTACTCGTCTTGCATTCCCCACTCCTAGACACAACCCCTGTTTTCAAAGGTGCTGTGAAAATATGCCCTTGTCCCCCTAAAAACAATGGCTCTATTTAGACACAGAGAACATTGACAAGTAACATTCCTTCAATTAAACATTTTTTTTTTCACAAAAACTCTCTCTTTATATTGCCAACTCTCTATTGAATATGAAAGTTAACACATGGAATCGGAAAACTTAGGTCCTACTTATTTACAAAATTTGGTTCTTAATCTGCCTCATGACAACTATTACGGCTAGTTATATAAACTATGCAGGAAATTATATATATATATATATATACCAAATTTTAATTAGAAAGAAATGTGTCAAAAATCATCAATAGTAGTGCTTTTACGCAAGGCGGTAGATAGCACACCAAATCATTTTAAAAGGGGGCAAAATATAGCAAAGTATATTGTAATAAACAAACGTGATAGATAAGAATTATTAGAAATATACTTTAAGATACTTTTTTCAGTCACTAAGTTGATTGGGTGCGTCATTTTTCAGGTGACCAAATCATTTTCCTTTACGTAAAGGATGACCCCATGCATAAATTTAGTAAATCACTTGTTAGTTTTGGCATCTAGTGATAAAGTTAAAATAACCCCTTATATTTAATTCATGATTCAGGCCAAGGTAGTTGAATTATCTATGTAAAAAATTATGTTATCAACACTAGAATATATAAAAAATATAATGCCAATAATGAGTACTTCTATAAATTATTGATAAGTGTATATGTATTTTGAAAAATTAGGGTTAGACATGAGCTTTGAAAGAAAAAAATATTCAATCTTTCTAATTTCTTCGTGTATAATAATTCTCATAGCATGAGGCATTTCCTACACCTTAATTGTTTTTAAAGAGAGAAAAATAATAAAGTATTCTTACATGAATAAGCATAGGAAATACCTCACCTTCAAAGACTTCTTCCTTTCTTTATATATTATCTCCCGTGTGTCATGCACCCTAATATATATGAAGACTACATTTTCATTCTTCTTCTCTCCCCTTTCTTCATTCCTTAATATGTATGTGATAAGCTTTATCACAACATGCTCCACACATTAAAAAAAAATCGTAAAAATGAAGATTAATAGCTATTTTCTTGCTACATGCAAACTGACGCATTTCATTACCTCACCATTAAAACAAAAAAAAACAAAACAAAGTCTCAAAGAAGAGAAGACTACATACATATGTATATATATATTTCTTTGTTTCTTCTTGTTCTATTATCCTTAAACTCTCTTTGTCCTTCATCTTGAGACAAAAATGGCTCAGTTGGCTGGGGACAATGATGAAATTGAGTCATTGCGAATCGAGTTAGTAGAGATTGCTAAGAGTATGCGAAGGTCGTTCCAAAGTTTCAGAAGCAATGGTAGAACAAGTTCTGTAATGGAAGATCCTAATGAACACTACAATGATTCTGATATTGAAGCTGCTGCTGCTACTACTACTGCTGAGTTTAATGAACAGTGGGCAGCAATTGAGAGATTACCCACCTATGAAAGAACAAGATTATCTTTGTTTGATAATTTTGATGATAGTCAGAAAGGAAGTGGAGATGGAAAACGAGTTGTTGATGTTAGAAAGCTTAAAGCTCCAGAAAGACGTGTGTTCATAGAGAAGCTTATCAAGAACATTGAGAATGATAATCTCCGTTTGTTGAAGAAACTTAGAGAGAGAATTGACAGGTATGGCTAGTTAATTTTCTTCTTCTTTTCCATGCACAAGATAATCAATGGTAGACATGGATGTTTTTATGTCATAAAGGATATGGCATCAGCTCATAAGGTTAAGAAAAATATGATCTAAAGTTAGAATATAACATGAAAATACCCATATATGATAATTAGAGCTAGATCTTAGGCATTATACTGATATATACTACTTTGGACATATTTTTAATTAACCCCATACTATAAGAGGTTATTTTGGAGAATGATAAAGTTATTCACGTTAATGGACTTTGTCTTATTTGGGATAGGTTTTTGTCTCTTGTGTGCTGCATAGGATGGTGGCAATTTAGGCACCGTTTGATAACGTTTCTGCTGTTTAGCAGAAACAACTTTTCATGTTTTCAGAAACAAAAACGGATTTTTTGGTGTTTGATAAACCTGTTTCTTGAAACATTTTTTTGCAGACATAATGCCACTAAAAACCCTAATAGTATCATTAGATGCCTAAAAGGGAGAAAGGGTTCGGTTGCCTCTTTTTAGGTTTAAATAGTTGAGAGATTTATCGGGCACAACAACTTTTTTTTTTTTTTTTTTATCAAATTCGTTTCTAGAAACGACGAAACAAGTTCGACTTGTTTCATCAAAGTCATTTCTAGAATTGTAAATAAGCATAAATTTTGATTGATATTTTTAGAAACGGGTGAAACGGAACAACTTTATCAAACGTTTTTTAGGTTGTTTCTTCGTTTTTGGGAACAAGAAAACACAGAAACGACAGAAATAGAACGTTGTCAAATGATGCCTTATTGTTATCACCCATGGTTACATCAAGATAATCATGGTAGAGCACCAAAAGATCGGTATGTAAAATCTATATACATATATTAGTCATCAATTTATTATTAACATATTGTAAGACGTTAGGGTTATACAGTAGCCTAGGGTAGACATTATTATATAACCTTCGGCCTCCAAGGTAAGGGTTGAGACGGACTTTGCGCAGCCTAAGCCAATTGCTTAACTTAAATTTTGTTTCATTAATTTATATTATATGTGATTATTCAGTGGATGGTGTTTCTCTTGAAAATTAAACAAAATAACAAATTTGAAGTCTTGAATAGATAAAAGTGATATATAGTATAATTACAACTTGTTTATAATTATGGATATTCAACAAAAGGTGGGGGACCCAGCTTAACTGATCGTTAGAACAAATTTATCTCAAATTCACCCATTGGTTTATTTGTTTCCGTTTAGCCATTCCAAAAGACCGAGCAAAGCCAATAGGAAGCCCTTTGCCTTTAGTATTCATGAAGGGAAAGAAGATAGAGTCAATTCAATATGTTCCTTGCTCTGATATCATAGGGGCATTAGCAAGCCCTAAGGAAATCATCAAATTAAAAACTTATTGAACACCTAATAAAATAAAAAATTCGTAGACAATGAAAACCCTGTAAAATAGGGAAAGATGGAATTTAAAAAATATTTTACTGACATTGGAATGAATTACGAGACTAAAAAAAAAAAATTCATTAAAATATTCAAGCTATATTTTTATAGTTTTTTTTTTCTTGTCAAATTTTACCGAATCTACATTTACTTCTATTGTATTCAAATTATTTAGGGGCAAAGTATATCCGATTAGCCTAACTAGCCAAGCTAATATGGTCATGGTCTCTTAAATATACTATATGACATGTTGGTGGGTCTAAATTTTTCTATCTCTTATTCAAATGTTAAGTCTTAACCCAAATGAAATTTGTCAAGTGAAAAATAAAATTCTTAAAATCCAAGAGCAGAGGTATACATGAAAATACATGACTTGAGTAGTATACAATGGAATTTGAATATAAAAAAATGATTTATCGTCCCTATCTATCTAAAAGTCAGAATTGCTATATCATGTTATCACAATGAAAAATAATGTTGTTAACGGTCAAGGAAAGCTTAACGTGATAAGATTTTCTTTGTAATAATTTTTATTCAATTTCAATAGGAAGGGAATAATGATGACAAAATGCATGATATAAGGAAAGCAACGGATATGGGATCATGCATCTTGGGGTCAATGTATGTGAAACATGATCAACACATCTAGAAATGGAAATGCGACCCATTAAGTGGGTCACCAATGGGGTTGGTAGTCTAGTGGTGAAAATGCTTTTAATCCATCATCGCTCGAGTCGGCTGGTTGTAGGTTTGATTCTTGGCATGTTCACTATCGTCCTTTGATCCTGTGGAAGTGCTGTTTACCATAGCTCATGCATCATCGCATCCAAAAGACAAATATTTGGCTTAGTATGACCCAACTGCAAATTCCAAGTATGGGTATTTATTATCAACATGGTATAATTGGGTTAACTTACTCCTAACTACACAACCTATAAGGGCCAATGGATAAACATTCCAATCAAAATTTTCTATTCTTCATATGAAATGACTTCGCTGACCTCCTATGTACAAAACTGTTCTGTTGTACTATACTCCTTTATACCGTTTGCTCAGAAAACTCCCCCAATATGCATGAGGCGTACCTTGTAGATAAATCGATCTCAGATGGGTCAAGCCAATCTTGGGCCTTAAAATTTTCTCATCCTGGCCAATCTTGAGTTGGTACTTTTCAACCGTAATACAATTCACAGGTCGAAAATCCCAGCCCAAGTCCAGAAATAACCGAATAGACCAAACTTGGGTTTGGATTTTTCGGGGCCAAGGTGCATCCTTAAACGTAAGAATTGCAATTTAATTAAAATTAAAAGAGAGGGTTTCCCACGCTGATAGTGTGGGGGTGGTGGGAAATCTCCCATCTCACACCAATGGCGGTGTAAAGAACAATATCATCTACATGGGATTTATGTGGTCAAGGGAGGAGAGAGAGAGAGAGAAAATAATAAAAAAATACATTATGTGAGGGTGTACAATATATAGTTGCATGGAAAACTTGAATATGAATATTAAGTATATTTAAGTTTAATTTTTTATTTATTTACTAATTACTTAAAAAATAAGATTTAAAATCAGAATTATGAACCCAATTTTGGAAAAGTTCTATTAAGTTCTTGGTACCAGTTGGCGACCTTTCTTCTTTTTCCAACAATTTTTGGACATTATCTTTAGCCATTTCCACAATTTTTGAATATTGTCTTTAACCATTTCCATGAGCGGTCAACTTGAAGCCAGTTTTCTCCAACATTTTATTAGTACAATTGTTCTATATACTAATTAATAAATGAGTGATAAAACACTCAATAGCATGTATATTTCAACGCCTGCGGTCAATGAGAGAGTATGCACAAGTATCTTCAGGACAATGCAGTCTTTTTTGTACCCATGTGTCTTGGTATTGGTAAACTACATGCTATCAAAATAGCGTTCTTTCTTCCTTAATGAATATAAATATAAGAAGGAGTTTTCCTTTACCATAAACAAGACCCCTGTACGTCCTAGCTATTGAGTGGGCATCCATTCACTGTGACCTTAGGAAAACTCAATCCGTAAATATATAGTTTCAAGAATTTATGAAAATTGACCATTTATTTGTTTTTGTAGGGTTGGTGTAAAATTGCCTACCGTGGAAGTGAGATATAAGAATTTATATATTGAAGCAGAGTGTGAGGTTGTTCGTGGCAAGCCACTCCCAACTTTATGGAACACTCTTAGAAGGATAGTTACTGTAAGTATCATCTTCACACTAACTTAAATAAATAAATAAATTTAAGCTACTGTAATGGAGCTTATGATTGTTTAATGTATTGATTTTACTTCCATTGGATCTAATGTATTGTTCAACCTATCACCGCTCGAGTCTCAGCTGGTTGTGGGTTTGAGTCTTGGTGTGCTCACTATCATCCATTGGTCTTGCGAAAGTGCCGCTTGTCGTACGAAGTCTTGTCTTGAGGATTATGATTATTATCATAGAACAACTTTTTTTATTTACCAAAAAAAAAAAAAATTGGGCTGGGTTAACCCTGACTTGGGCCGACTAGCTCTAATTTAGGATTAGAAATTTTCAACTTTGACCCGTCTTGTATCTTAGGTCAGGTTCTGTTCAGGGTGGACTTGGGCCAAACAGGTCAAAATTACGGACGATGCTCACCTATTTGAATTGGAATCGGATTCGTATCGTTATAGCCGATTCACTGCCGAGTTTTGATCCCTGAGAAATTAGAACCCACCACACTCCATAAGCTTCTTGCCTTCTTGGGTCCCTCTCTGCAAACAGGGTCTCAGCTTCTCTCTCATTCTCTCTTCATAGAAAAGCAGGGTCCTCTTTGGTTTGCCCTCTCTGAAGCGTTTGTTCATTCATGCTACCTCAATAGCATCAAAATAATGGAGAACTTCTTTGTCGTGGACAAGCCGGACGTGGCATTTGGAGGAAACAGTGTGACGGGTTTCACCATTTTTGACTTTGCTAAAACAGTTGGAGAATATGGGAAGAGAACTATTCGAATTTTGGACCAGAGAGAATTCTCCTGTTGCCCAAAAATTAATCCTGTCAAATGCCCCTCCTTTTTGTCCATTCAACTCAGAATCAGATTCTGATGAGTCTAGGAGGTCAAATGGGCTGATTAAAAAGGGGCCAAAGTGATATATGAATGTTCTGCACAGACCCATGTGGTGAGACTTTGATCTGTACACTCTCTTCCCTTATTTTCACATTTTTTGAGTCGTTTTAAAAATCCAAGGGCTGTTTTTTGTCAGAAATTGGATGATGAACTTATGTTTGTTACACTTTCTTTTCAGTGTTAACTTCTGTTTATGAAACCTGGGGTAGTGTGGTTTTTGATGGGTGCCATTTGAGCACAAATGGGTTTTGCTTTCTCTCACTGAACAGAGCCACTGCCATCAATTACATAATAGTTGTTCTGCATAACATAAAGGTCATTACCTGATCTCCTCCCAAATGTTAGGACTGTTTTCAGTACCTCCCTCTGATTTCTAGGACTCTTTTTTTCATGAGATATTTACCTCAAATTCATGGTCTCCTCTACTTCTAGGACTCTTTTCATGACATATGTACCCGAAATTCATGGTGTCCTCTTACTTTTAGGACTGTTTTCATGAGATATTTTATGGCATTATGAAATATTTTTCTGTCAAGTCACTAGGCTACTTTCTTGTTTGCTATATAACTCATGTTCTCTAATTGCGTTAAACTGATATATCTGAAACATGGGTAATGTGAATTTTGATGGATACAATTTCCACATAAATGGGTTCTGCCTCTCCCTCATAGAATACAACCACAGATGATCCACTACATGATAGAATGTTCTTCAAAACATAAAGGAGATTACCTGCAATCTTCACCTGAAAACAATAGGGTTTTCTGATGAAGGTTCTTGGATGGTAAAATGCTGAAGACCTGAACTGCCGACACTGCAGAATAGCCAACTGAGATTTGGAGCTTTCTCAAATCTCAGCAAAATGGGAATGTGTGAGTAAGGAATGATCCAAGTCTAATTTTAAAAAGTTCTTTTGGCAGGGAAAATTAGTCATATTAAAAAAAAAAAAAAAGAGCATATGTGAATTTGGAATTCCTTTTTTCAGTCTGTGTAAAGATCCAATTGTAGTTTCTCCAAGTGTTATTGGCAGCAATTTAATTTACCCTGACTAAAATATAGCATCAAACCTAGTTGGTTCCTCAAAATATTATTTGATATTAGAATTTACTTGATTGGAAAATTTTGACAGCAAGGTGGTTACTGGATGACTCTTGCTTCCCTTGGCACTGGAATTTTTTTGTTATAGAGGTCATTCCTCTTTAAGTATAATAGATTATTTATCTCTTTCTTTTTTTTCTTTTTAATACATATTTGGGCTTTTTGTTGGCCAGGACTTCACCAAGCTGTTAGGTTCTAAGTCCCTGATGGCCAAGATTAACATACTCAAGGATGTCAGTGGTGTCATCAAGCCTGGCAGGTAGGAAATATAAACTTCGAAGAACTTAGAAGATTCAAAATTCTTTAAGTCTAGTCAGTAATACATGGTGGGATCAGAACCCATTTAGTGTCTTCTACCCTCCCTCATCTTTGCTCTTGTTATAGAAACTGATGATCTGTTTTTGATGGTCTACTCTTTGATGGGCCCCTTAAATAGAAAATGTTGTTTGAAAACCTAACCATTTATTATCGGCGTATTGTGCATAAGACTATATGCACATCATGCTTCAATTATCTTGATAATCATCGTCAACCAAATGGCCTGAGGCCTGACCATCTAACTGAAAGCCCAAATTGGATGGCCTTGTGTTGAAAACCCATAAATTGGGAATGGGAAAATAAAATTATTATTTTTATGACAAATGATTGGATGGTAAGGTCATTTTCTGAAGGTTACTGTCAGTTTAGCATTTTACATTTTCAAGAACATGCAGTGTGCAATCAATAGATGATTGAGTTTAACCATTTGAATCTACATTTGCTGGGGAGATCTTTTGGTTGAAATAATCATATTTTTAATCTCATTTTGGTGTTGAGCTGAGTATAGTTTTTCATTATAGATGATAATATGTTACATGCAAAACATAAATTTCACTGTTCACTTACTGTTTTCTTCTTACTAAATAAAGCTTTCCCTTGAGATATATTGTGGTTCCTAATTTTTTAAAAAGCTTTGGAGGGAAATCCTTCTTATATTCTTCAGTCTTGGCGGAGTTGTGGGATTATAAACAAGTTAAGGTTTAAGTTAAGGTTTACTTACGTAGACTTTTCTGTGTTGCAGGATGACTCTACTACTTGGTCCTCCAGGATGTGGAAAAACCACCCTGATGTTGGCTCTATCAGGGAAACTAAACCAATCTCTCAAGGTTCTTATATACACTGTCTTTCATTAAAACCCTGTGAATTCAGAGCCTGTAAATTCACATTTATTATAAGATAAGATATGATAGTCAGAACAAATCTATGTCACTAAGAACATCTCAGTGGTTTATAGAATGAAACTATAATTAGATGCCCAGAAGATATAGTCTAGTTTAATTCATGCTCTCCATATGATCATTGATTCGTTTGGCTTCACATCTTTGTTAATGCAAAGAAAGATTTAATTACATGCATTAGGCTCAGCTGAATCATGCCTCCATACACTTGACACTTGAGTATGGTGCTGGTTGAATTGTATTCCAACCCTAAAATCTTTGAAGCAATTAAAGAAGTTCGGAGAAAATACTAAATATAAATGGTAAAAAAATGATTTTCTTTCATATACGAAAGCGGTTTTGGGTTAGAGGGGTATGAAAATGTTGTCAGATTTATTATTAGTGAGATAATATTAACTAAGATTTATATATATTTTTTCAAAAAAAAATTCATTTTTCTGTTGCTTTGTTTTAAGTTATGATTATGTCATGGTATTTTGATCCTTCATCACAGCTTCTTAAGATTGTTTTAATGCAATCTCTAGGTTACTGGAGAGATCTCTTATAATGGTCACAGACTGGACGAGTTTGTTCCCCAAAAAACAGCAGCTTATATAAGCCAACATGATCTGCACATAGCTGAGATGACTGTGAGGGAAACAATTGACTTTTCTGCATGTTGTCAGGGTGTTGGAAGTCGAACAGGTAGGTTTTCCTTTGGCTTACTTTAATTGGATTCTGTTGCAAGTTCTTATCTTTCTGAATTCACAAATTAATATTATCTTTTTCAATGTATATGAAGAGATTATGATGGAGGTTAGTAGAGGGGAGAAGCAAGCTGGAATCCTCCCAGACCCAGATGTTGATACTTATATGAAGGTACCTGTTAGCACCACTATTTTTTTCCCTTATTGATGCGCTTAATAATTGGTATACTGGCTTCACTTATGGGTATAAATGATATAACATTACCAAGTGCAACAATTTTTCCTTGTCTTTATTACCACAATAAGCTTTCATACATTGTGTTATGAAACATATGAATTTCAAGTGAAAGAGAGGGAAGAGAAAATAAGTGTCACCGATAGGTGGCCTAATGAGAAGGAAGAGAGAAAATAGGATCTGAAACTAGAACAATAGATAGAGAGAGGGAAAAAAAGGAAAGCTGTCGATTAGAAGAGTAAGGGAGAAATAGTTGGAGAGCAGGCAGGGGATGAGAATAGGGGGGAAGCCTTACACAGGGATGTGTGTGAGAGAGTTGGCTGCTATCAAACAATTCAAACTTTCATTATCAAATCAAGTCCAATTCACTGTATGGGGTTCAATGCTTGCTTATACATGGAAAAAGAAATCCTTCTAGATCAACTTGAATTATAATAAAAAATAACATCTTAAACTTTCCTAACTAGAATTCTTGGACAGAAACTTGTTTCCTAATAACAAGCAACTCAACTACTAATAAAATATAGTCTTCTAAAATCTAAAAACTTCTAATCAACTTCCCTTCTAAGGACTCTAGCTGCATAAATTTACTAATAATAGGATAGGATGACTCTAGTCGTGGGATCCACTCATAAAATATTAATTTTCATGCAACCCTTAAGACCCCACTTCTGGGCTTTATATTTTATCCCATTACTAGAACAGAGAACAGAAACTAAGGCCCAACCCAAATCATTACTAAAATCTAATTAAATTACTGCAGTTAAGAAAAAATATAATTAAATTACAAATAGAACACGTTCATGTCAATTAAGTGCTTGAGTTGCTGTGCCAAACTATATCTTCCTATCCTTGGTCCACATCTGTCTCCTGGATTGTATCTACTCAATTGTTCGAAGTTACAAAGTTGGTGAGGCTGTGGTGCTTCAAAGCCCACACTCACCAGAAGGTCTTGAGTTTGAGTCTCCTGGCAATTACCTTCCCCCTCCCCCCTTCTATGGTGGAGCCATTACAAAGAACAGATGCAAGATACCAGAGATTCCAAAGAAAATCATAAATTTCCTAAAAACAATTTAGAAACCTTTTCCCAGTATTGTTGACCCTTTTTTTTAACCATTTTGTCAACTTACTATGGTAATAGCAGATGCAAGATACCAGAGATGTAGATCTTCCTTTAAAAGATTTAAAGGAGACATAAACTAGTTACCCAAAACACCGTGTATTCACCTTGAGGCTTCTCCTAGTGCTTCCTTAAGTTTCTCTCCTTTCTCCTACTTTGCTAAATGAAATTAACATAAAACATTCCTATATAATGTTTTATTATGCACTTAGGATAGGGGTAACAGATTTAGTACACATACATTTGAATGCATTGGATTTCATATAGCACAATTTTTAGGAGAAAACTGTCACTGAACAAGTATGGAACTATTTTCAGTGTTATAGTGTTTGCTTCAACTATAGATAAATTGCTAGTATGGACTATCGTATGGATTTATCCTTATATTATGTCCTAGTTTACAGTTGGTTTATTGTTGTCTTGCCATGTTGATGACTTTTATATGTTAACTGTTTTAACAGGCGACTTCTATTGAAGGCACCGGAAAAACTATTCAAACAGACTATATCTTAAAGGTAAATTTATTCAACAGTTAGAAATAATGCTTTTCTTTATCAATTCATAGCATGGTCACTGGTTTATGCTATTGACTGTCTTGCATGTTAATACCATTCAGATTCTCGGACTTGATATTTGTGCTGATTCAATGGTTGGAGATGCCATGAGAAGAGGTGTTTCAGGTGGCCAAAAGAAGAGAGTGACTACAGGTAGGGTGAATATTGAGGTGGATCATATGATTATAGCATATCATATATTAAAAATTTTAAAAATGTTTACAGATTTTGTTTTTGGAGGGGTTAAGTTGAAAATTATAATTTTTTTTTCCTGAAAAATTACGATGTTTTCATGTAGGGGAAATGATTGTGGGTCCAACAAATGCTCTCTTTATGGATGAGATATCAACTGGCCTGGACAGTTCTACAACCTTTCAGATTGTTTCTTGCCTTCAGCACTTGGTGCATCTAACAGATGCTACGGCATTGATATCACTTCTTCAGCCTGCACCAGAGACCTATAATCTATTTGATGACGTTATCTTGATGGCAGAAGGAAAGATTGTGTACAATGGTCCACGTAATTATATTCTTGAATTCTTTGAATATTGTGGATTTAGATGTCCAGAAAGAAAGGGAGCAGCTGATTTCCTTCAAGAGGTGTGTTATAGCATCTCCTACATCTCTTATTTTCTAAAGTGATGCCAATTAAATTTCTGAGTTTATCTTCAAATTCAGGTTGTCTCCAAAAAGGATCAAGCACAATACTGGTTCCTTAAGAACAAAGCTTACAGCTATGTTTCCGTTGATGAATTTTGTGAGAATTTTAAAGCATTTCACATTGGAAAAACGCTGGATGAGGAGCTTTCAGTTCCATATGACAAATCTCGGAGCCATAAAAATGCTTTATCATTTAATTTGTACTCTTTAAGCAAATGGGAGCTCTTCAAAGCCTGCATGAGCAAGGAATATCTTCTCATGAGGCGGAATTCTTTTGTATACGTCTTCAAATCAATTCAGGTTGGTATCACTACATTTGAGATTGCCTCCTATTATGACATGTCTAAATCCTTGTCCAATCTAACTGCTGCTTGTATATTTGTTCCATGCAGCTTTTCGTCATTGCATCCATCACAATGACTGTTTTTCTAAGGACTCGTATGGGTGTTGATTCGATCCATGCGAACTATTATTTGGGTTCACTATTTTATGGGCTTATCATGATACTTGTTGATGGATTCCCAGAAATATCTATGACAGTTTCAAGGCTTGCTGTATTTTACAAACAGAGAGACAGCTACTTTTACCCAGCTTGGGCTTATGCTATTCCATCGGCTATTGTAAAGATTCCGCTTTCAGTTATGCAGTCCTTAGTTTGGACTGCTCTTACTTATTATGTGATTGGGTATAGTCCTGAGTTTGGAAGGTGAGTATTCATGGATGGTTAACTAATTTGTGTGAGATTGAGGGAGCGTCCTAAAATTTATTGAGTTTTAACCTTATTTTCCTTTTCAAATTCTACTTTTATGATGTTGAATCTACTAGAATTGTCCATTTACAAATTACAACTCTTTAAATTTAGTTCCTTACTGGTTTATTTTGTTTTCTAGGTTTCTCCGCCAGTTCATTCTACTTTTTGCTATGCATCTAATGGCAATATCCATGTTCCGATTTGTTGCATCAGTTTCCCGTACTATTGTTGCTTCTATGACAGCAGGTGGCTTGACTATGATGTTCCTCTTTCTATTTGGTGGTTTCATTCTTCCACATCGTAAGTATCTACATCCTTCTATTATATTTAATTGTACTCCATAAAATGTTCAAAATAGATTTATTTAATACTGTTCTGATTGCAGCCTACATGCCTACTTGGATCCAGTGGGGTTTTTGGATTTCTCCATTGACATATGGTGAGATAGGCATAACTCTAAATGAATTTCTTGCTCCTCGGTGGCAAACGGTGAGCAAAATCTATCTAATTTATTAAATCTCTAATAATTCAGGCATTTTGATTCATATATTTATTAAATTGTGAGAAAATATTGCCAAAAAAAAAAAAAATTATTTATGAGAACCTTGCA
The DNA here is from genome assembly GCF_013358625.1 of Macadamia integrifolia. NCBI lineage: Eukaryota > Viridiplantae > Streptophyta > Magnoliopsida > Proteales > Proteaceae > Macadamia > Macadamia integrifolia. Next base: position 4,845,650 of record NC_056567.1, on the reverse strand, counting down.
ATGTGATACATGAGGGTGGACCTTGGTGGAACGGTAAGGTTGCTCCATTGTGATCAAGTGGTCACGGGTTTTAGTCAGGAAACAGCCTCTCTGCGAAGCAGGGGTAAGTCTACGTACATTATGACCCTCCCTGGACCTGCAGTGAGGGGAGCCTCATGCACTGGGTATGCCCTTTTATTGCAATGTGATATGTAGAAATATGTGGCCAACTTGGTTTGATAAATTTTCATAAGAGATATATATCAGAAGAATTTCAATGAATCAATCTATCCTTTTTAAATCATTCTTTCTTTCATTTGTCCCTCTATTTATTTATATATTTTTTTATTAGATTTTATTTTGACTTCTCAACTATATGGTGGACTAGATGGATTTAATCATTAATCATGTTTAACAGTCCTCTCAGTTATCTATCTGGTGTTATTAAGAAAAGTGTCTATTGTACGTCAGGTAGACAGCCGGTACCTTATTATAGTCTGTCGTTATAAGCTTGTGGCTGATTTGTAGTGGTGCGTCAGGTTGACAGCCGGCACTTATTATTGTTACAGTTTCAAAAGCTGTAGCTAAACCAGAAAACCAGAAACAAGAAGAAAAAGAGGAAGAAAAGAGAAGAGAGGAGGAAGAAGATGAAGTAACCAGAGGAAGTCTCAAGAATGGAGAGCAACCTGAGATTAATTCAATGTGTATATAATCTCAAGTTCTCTTATTGTATATATAACTTTAGGTCAAGAAGAAAGACAAAAGAACCCTCACATACATGAAGGAAAAACCCAAAAAGACCCAAACAACTGAGACAAGGACAATCTTGTCCCTGTCGTAGGCGCTACTTAGCGCTATTCCCTGTTTGGGAATAACACTAAGTTCAACACTCCCCCTCAAGCTGGAGCATATAAATCTCCCATGCTCAGCTTAGTACTACCACTGCGAAAGCTAGGAGCAAATAAGGACTTAGTGAACATATAAGCCAACTGATTCTTTGATGAAACAAATGGAGTCTCAATCAGCTTCTTTAGAACAACATCACGAACAAAGTGCTAGTTCACCTCTATATGTTTGGTCTTCTCATGGAAGACTGGATTGCTAGCAATATACACAGCAGCCTGGTTGTCACAATGCATCTGCATAGGTTTGGTTACTGGAAATCCCAATTCCAAGAGTAACAAACGCAACCACATCAGCTCAGCAGGAGTATGAGCCATAGCTTTGTATTTTGCCTCTACACTAGACCAGGCAATAGTGGTCTGTTTCTTGCTATGCCACGTGACCAAATTACCTCCAACAAAGGTACAATATCAGTGGTAGATCTCCGATTACTAGCAGAGTCAGCCCAATCAGCATCAGAGTAGCCAACTAGATCTATGTGACAATTAGGACGATAAACTAACCCTTTGCTAGGGGACCTCTTCAGATAGCGAAGAACACGAACAACAACGTCCCAATGAGCCTTCTGAGGAGACTGCATGAACTGACTGAGAACTCCAACAGCATAGGAGATGTCAGGACGAGTCAGTAGTCACAGTAAGGTAAATTAGCTTGCCAATCAGACTTTTGTACTGATGTATATCCTGAAGAGGTTCACTATCATCAACACCAAACTTTTGGTGAGGATCCATAGGGATATCAACAGGTTTGGATGCGAGCATCCCAGTATCAGATAAGAGGTCCACTACATACTTCCTTTGGGATAGACTGATCCCTTTTTGCTCCGGATTACCTCAATCCCAAGGAAATAATGAAGTTGACCTAGATCCTTTGTCTGAAAATGATGCTGGAGATGACTTTTTACTTCGGAAATTCTTGCCTCATCATTACCAGTCAGGATGATATCATCAACATACACTACCAACACAACCAGCTTGTCACCCTTGCGGCGAACAAACACAGAGTGATCAGAGTAACATTGAGAAAACCCACAAGTGACTATGGTAGCACTGAACTTATCAAACTAGTCCAACTGAAATAAAGGCCAATCAAAGTTGACAGCAAGAGAAATAAGAACATGAACAGAATTAAGTCGAGCAACCGGGGAGAAGGTTTCAAAGTAATCAACACCATAAGTCTGAGTATACCCCTTGGCAACCAGACGAGCCTTCAACCGCTCAACAGAGCCATCAGAATGATACTTAATAGTGTATACCCAGCGACATTTCACCAGGTCCTTACCAGGAGGTAAGTCTACCAGACTCCAGGTACCATGACTCAAGAGAGCATCCATTTCTACATCTATGGCACCCTTCCATCCAGGAATACGGAGAGCTTCAGTATGAGTATGGGGAACAAGGTTAGTAGAAAGAGATAGAGCAAGGCCATGAATAGAAGGTGGAAGGTGAGAGATAGATATAAAATTATCAATAGGGTATACAACTAAGGATTTTTTAGTACAAAAACGTATACCTTTCCTACGAGCAATTGGTAAGTCATCAGATGGAACAGAAAGAGGAGCTTCACCAGAGGAAGGTAGTGGTGGAGGAAGTGAATGTGTTGTAGTTGGATCAATGACCTCGCCACTGGACTGTCCAACCTTCGTCCTGCATTGATAAACCTGTAGAGGAGGTGGAAGAGATGCACTGGTGCTAGAAGTATCAGGAATCGGTATAAAAGATGGAATGGGTGGAGGAGAGGGAGATGACCACTCCTCAGTAGGCTGAGATACCTGTGGAGAAAAGAATGATGTGCCTTCAAAAAAGGTCACATCGACACTAACAAAGTTCTTGTGAGTAACAGGATCATAGCACTTGTATCCTTTTTGGGTACGAGAGTATCCCAGAAAGATACATTTAGTAGCCCGTGGAGACAACTTATCAACGTGCATGTGAAGATTGTGAACAAAGCACATACCAAAAACCTGGGGAGGAAGAGGAAAACTAGGTAGATTAGGAAATAAAACCAAGAAGGGAGACCTATCTGACAAAACAGAAGAAGGCATGTGGTTAATCAAATGACATGCAGTTAAAACCCCATTATTCAAGAAATATTTAGGCACATGCATATGAATTATAATAGCACGAGCTACCTCAAGGAGGTGCCGGTTCTTGCGCTCAACAACCCCATTTTGCTGTGGGGTATAGGCACAACTAGTCTGATGAATCATGCCATGGGTATCACAAAAGTCAGAAATATCATTTTGAGCATATTCTAAAGCATTATCTGAACGAAAAATCTCAATGGAAATGCCAAACTGAGTTTTTATTTCATTATAGAATTTTTGAATCATAGATAGAAAATCAGATCTGTCCTTTAACATGTAAATCCATGTGAGGCGAGAATGATCATCCACAAATGTAACAAAATAGCGAAAGCCAAACCTATTACTAACTCTGCAAGGACCCCATACATCAAAATGAACTAATGAAAACAACGACGGACTACGAGACACTGATCGAGATGGAAAAGACACCAGATGATGTTTACCCAACTCACAGGCCTCACATTCTAATCTAGAGACATTTAAAACTAGGAAATAAAAGCTATAATCGAGGTAAGGCCAAGTGTCTTAGACTGCAGTGCCATTGGAATGGACAGACACACCCAACAGCAGAAGTGGGAGGACAACCACTGTTGAGGTAATACAATCCATCCTTTTCACGCTCTCCACCAATCATCTTCCTCGAGTGAAGATCTTGAAAAATACAGTGAGAGGGAAAGAAGGTTACTGAGCAATTGAGAGATCTAGTCAATTGACTCAAAGAAAGAAGACTTAACGGAAATTGAGGTACATGTATTACAGAAGATAAATGCAATGAAGGAGTAGGTGAAATAGTACCACGTCCAATAACAGGGGTGGATGTACCATTAGCAAGAATGACGGATGTAGAACTAGTACTAGATGAGAAGGTCTAAAAAAGCGATGACTTACCAGTCATATGAGCGGAAGCACCTGAATTAATGATCCGGGGGGTAGATGTAGTGGAAAGAAGGGCTGATGTACCTGCATGAACAAGGGTAACAGCGGATGTGGAGGCACCATTGGGTGTACTAGAAGAGGCCTCAAGAGAGTGCAAGCGCCGGAGTAACTAGTTGATGTCATCGCGCATACTAGTAGAAGAATCTCCTGAAGAAGGTATAGGTGTAGTAGTCGCCAGAGACACAGTGTCAGTACCATCATCGGACACTGCATGATTGGCTGAGTTGCCCACTCTGGCTTGCCATGCTTGGCCCAACATGTCGCTATAGTATTGTTAGGTTTTACACAGTAAGTACACTGGCGACTTGTGCGATTCGAGGACTATCCACTAGAACCTCGACCCATAGGACCAAGTCCTCCTCCACGACCGCGACCACGACCACGACCATGGCCACGGCCACGGTTTGCAAAGAATGCAGAATTATCTCTGGAAGTCTGATCAAATTTGGATGAGGAGGTGATACGTTGTAGTAGCGAAAAGGCATCATTCAGAGTAGGGACCGTATCACCAACAAGTAGATGGCCCTTCACTGCCTTCAGATCAGTGTTTAGAACGGCCAAAAATTTGGAAACGGAGAACTCATTCCGCTGAGCCTTTAACTTCTCAATGTCAGTAGTTAGAGGCTGGAATACATTAAGCTCTTCCACCATTCCCTTAAAGGCACTGTAATACTCAGAGAGGGATTTGTTAGATTGACGAAACTAGAAGAGCTTCTCATATATGTCATAAATCCGTGTCATGTTCTTCTCTTAGGAGTATGTTTCCTTCAGATCATCCCACACTTCCTTAACTGTAGAATGGAACATGACATTGGCAGCTACATATGGTTCTGTTCCACAAGCAGATCAGAATCAAGGCATTCTCCTTCATCTAGTTATCATAATTAGCATCAGAAGACAAAGGAGCCGCAGAGGTGGTATAGCTCAGTTTGCCCTTAGCCAACAAATACACCTTAACAGACTGAGCCCAAAGAAGATAGTTCGAGTTCCCTTTGAGCTTGATAGAGGTGATCTGAAAATTGATATTATCCGATGCAGAAGAAGCAATAGTAGGAGAAACATTCGAAATACAAGCAGATGTAGTACCAGCCATGACAATCAAGTAGAATGACTAGCAAGAGTATGAATGTATCTAGACAAGTAGTAATGCAATTCAGATCTGAAACTTAGCATTCAATCCAACAATCCCATACCACAAATCAGATCTGAACATATATTTGGATAGAGCAGCAAGCACATATAGGCATCAATAAACTATATCGGCAGCGAGCACATCTAGGCATCAATCAACCTCTATCGGACATCAAAAGCATTACTAACTAAGATCAAAAGTTAGGAACAGCAGCCTCAAACCTGTCCACCGTCATATAGTTTGGGTAAAATAGGAGTAAGAGAGGCTGCGGCTTCAAATCATCAAGCAACCAGCCACACACTTCGACAGTAATAGTAAATTCGATCTTCACGAACAGTAAATCACTCCATTAGGATTAGATAATAGCAATTGCAGCAATGAGTGGCTGCACACCAAGAAAGAGAGCTTCTAGATCGTAACCAGAAGATTTCTTGTTTTCGGAACCAAATCAATTTAACTACAGCAGTTCTGATGCCATGTTACAATTTCAGAAGCTGTAGCTAAACCAGAAAACCAGAAACAAGAAGAAAAGAGAAGAGAGGAGGAAGAAGATGAAGTAACCAGAGGAAGTCTCAAGAATGGAGAGCAACCTGAGATTAATTCAATGTGTATATAATCTCAGGTTCTCTTATTGTATATATAACTTTAGGTCAAGAAGAAAGACAAAAGAACCCCCACATACATGAAGGAAAAACCCAAAAAGACCCAAACAACTGAGACAAGGACAATCCTGTCCCTGTTGTAGGCGCTACTTAGTGTTATTCCCTGTTTGGGAATAGCACTAAGTTCAACAATTATAATGAGCCATAAACTGTCAATCTTTTCACATGGATCCTTGTGCTCTTCCTTGCCTGGAATCCCCATGTAACTGACCCCATTAAGTTGGGATAAGGTTTTGGATGATGTTGTTGTTGTCGTCTATTATACTCGCATATCATTGTGGTGCTTAGACTAATATCTTAATCATAAACGGTGATTCTAGTTTTTTGAATGAGCAATTTCCTTATCATAATTACATAGCTTTGATTGGAAATTTATAACCACATTCTCAGTAATTTTTTCTTCTCTGTTCTTTACAGATGTCCACAAACACTACTTTAGGGCAACAAGTACTTCAAAGCCGTGGGCTGGACTTCAGAAGCTACTTTTATTGGATATCACTTGCTGCCTTGTTTGGCTTTGCATTACTTTTCAATGTTGGATATGCGCTGGCTTTAACCTTTTTAAAGCGTAAGCTCATCTTCGTTTGCTTAACAGGCTTATGCTATATTGAAAAGGAAAAAAATATTATAAAATGATACATTTTTTTTATTCTTCAGCTCCTGGGATATCTCGTGCTATTATTTCATATGAAAAGCTTGTTCAAATAAGAGGAACAGAAGACTCCAACAAAGGTGCTGTAGAGGAGGAATTGACTAATGGTCATCCTGAAAATGTTGCAGAGGCTAAAAGAGGTGAGAGTATAGTCTTAATTATCTATTTTATTTTGAGGAGAATGATAGATAATTGATCCATTTAAAGTATAACAAAACTAGCATTTTTTAGTCCCCCCCCCCCCCCCCCCCCAAAAAAAAAAAAAAAAAGACTGAAAAGAGAAAACGAAAAAAATATAAATTTTGTTATGCATCCGTACTTATTAGTATTGTTTGTCCGACTTTTTCCTTCACTATATAATAATTCCATGGTTGATTTTGTAGAAAGGATGGCCTTGCCTTTTGAGCCCCTAACGATGACCTTCCAGAATCTTCATTATTACATTGACACTCCTGCGGTAATTGTACTATAGCAATCTTTTTACAGTAAATTTAGTTTGTTAGATGGGAAAGTCAGATCAAATGACTTTGTCTATTTCATTGGCCTCAGGCAATGAGAGAACGGGGCTTCACACAGAAAAAGCTACAACTTCTTCATGATATTACAGGTGCATTTAGGCCTGGTGTTCTTACTGCATTAATGGGTGTCAGTGGAGCTGGGAAGACTACTCTTATGGATGTTCTTTCTGGAAGAAAAACAGGCGGTACTATTGAGGGAGAAATTAAGATTGGTGGATACCCCAAGGTTCAGGAGACATTTGCTAGGATATCAGGTTACTGTGAGCAAAATGACATACATTCTCCACAGATCACTGTGGAGGAGTCAGTGATATACTCTGCTTGGCTGCGACTGTTGCCTCAGATTGATTCAAAAACAAAAGCTGTATGACATCCATCATTTAGAGTTAAGAGTATTTTTTTTACCATACCTCTGGGATGAATCTAATGTTGAAATTGTCATGAAATGCTATTTACAGGATTTCATAAATGAAGTCATTGAGACTATTGAGCTTGATGGAATTAAAGATACTTTGGTAGGCGTGCCTGGTGTTAGTGGTTTATCAACTGAGCAGCGTAAACGTCTCACAATAGCTGTGGAGCTTGTTTCCAATCCTTCGATTATCTTCATGGATGAACCCACCTCAGGATTGGATGCAAGAGCAGCTGCAATTGTCATGCGGGCAGTGAAGAACGTGGTTGGTACGGGACGGACAGTTGTTTGCACTATCCACCAGCCAAGCATCGATATATTTGAGTCATTTGATGAGGTATATCATTAATTCAAGCACTTTTTATTACCCTCCCCCTCCCCCTCCCCCTCCCCCTCCCCCCGGGCACATGCTGACTTGAGAAACCTTAGAAATTGAGAATGATGTGGTGACCCCTTTGAGTGGTGCAAACACCACTAGTATTCTGTAGTTACAAATGGATGGAACTGCTGCACCAGACACCTGAAGTTGCTAGTTCCATTTCAAAGATTTCAATGAGTGTCTAGTGCTTAAAGATTTATGAAGTGCACGTTCAAGGGAACATCACCTTTATGTTCTAATCTCTTTGGAGCTGCAAATATTCTCACTTCAAAGCTACTAATTTATCACGCAAAACCAAGTACTGGAAGGTATGAAACCAGCAAAGTTGGATGGCATTTGAACTGAAGCATCTAGTTTTGCACTGTGGATTACTCTTCTGGACATTTGGCTGTCGGATAGATGGAGAAAGATCTGGATAGGCGTCATGTCAAATTTGGGGGCTGTCTCAAGCATTGCCCACCATATGGATCTTTGCTTTTTGTTTTTCTCCTTGGTTGTTAAGCTGCCTTCTGTCCCAAACAGAAATGGAATTTAGGAAGCTCCCAAATGACATGCAGAGCACTCAGATTGATAAGATAATGATCCAAGATAAAATGATAATATGGGAAACGTGTCCACAAAACTTTGTCCCATCAGACAATGCCTCATGGCATAAAATCTGATTCAGTTGGAATGCCTTCCAAATGAGGGTCATTTGGATCCCGGCACATTTGTTTTTATGTTGAGACTTTACTTTTTTACTTTTAGGAAGTCCTAGAGGTCCAATAAATCAAGCACTAGCTTTTAGAAAACACAACGTTTTTTAAAATTTCTCTCCATGAAATGCTACAGATGTAATCTTGAAATATAGTTTATGATCTATCTGACACACATTTTACAATTCTTGCAGTTGGTTCTAATGAAATCTGGAGGACGCTTAATCTATGCTGGACCATTGGGTCAACATTCAAGTAGGGTTATTAAGTATTTTGAGGTAATTTTACTAACGTCTGACATTATTTTCTCACTTATTGTCATACATATGCTACCTTTTGTGATCAGAAACAAGTGGTTGCTAAATCCTTATTTTCCTTCATTTATTTAGGAAATACCTGGGGTGCCAAGGATTAAAGACAACTACAATCCAGCAACATGGATGTTAGACGTTACGTCTACATCTGCAGAAGGAGAACGTGGTGTTGATTTTGCCGAAATCTACAGAAGCTCTAGTTTATTTAAGTATAACTTCTACTTCCTAAGGGAAAAGAATAAAATAACGTAATACTATTCTAAGTCTAGTACATCCAATTTTTAGTTTTGGAGATCACATTAACATCAGGTAAATTGGATGATATTAAACATCATCCAACCTAAGATATTTTGTGTTATCCATGTCCACCTAACCTTGGGAATTTAGGTACACATTCTGTAGTTGAATCTAAAGGTTCATTATATTCTATGAATTTGATAATATCCCATTACCTTACATCTCTAGACTATGTTTCATAATCAGTTTCTTCTTGCTTGCTATCAATGCACTAGAAATTGTTGCTGTCAAATCAAATATATTTTGTTTGTTCTAGGGGTCTTTTTCTTTCAATTGGAACTACAGTTACCTACTCTGGCATCCAACCAATACATGTTAAATTAGTTATGACTCATTAATTCATGGGGCACCTCATTGTAGACCACTATCTATTCGAAATGACTTTCCTCATTTGTTAGAACTTATTTTAAGGCTATGCCTATGATTGAATACATGGGGTTAATAGCACATTTACTTATTATATTGATTGTAGGTGACGGTTAAAAAGCTTTACATGTCATTTTTGTATTCTTCCCTTTTTTTTTTTTTTGTAAAGTTGAATGTAGCAATTCTACTAATTTTATATTGAATATTGATTAGTTATGGATGATATAAAACATGGTTATGTAAAACTGTTACTGTAGCTGATTTTTTGTTCTTTATTGTAGGGACAACGTAGTGCTTGTTAAACAATTGAGTACTCCACCACCTGGTTCAAAGGATTTGTATTTCTCTACCCGTTTTCCACAAAATGGTTGGGGGCAGTTCAAATCATGCTTGTGGAAACAATCTTTGTCCTACTGGAGAAGTCCTGCTTACAATTTAAGACGTTTCCTGTACACATCCATTGCATCTGTGCTATTTGGGATTTTGTTCTGGAAGCAAGGGGAGAGGATGTAAGTCAATTTACTCGACTGTGATTCTCTATACTGTAGAATTTAGATGACAGAAATCAAAGGAAACATGGGATATTTGTCATTTGGTTGGTGCCATTGGTGGATTACCAGGGTTAAAAGCTATCCAATCTTTCACATTCATTTACAATATTGAAAGGATGTTGAATCCCAGTGTATGCTTGTGGAATCAATTTAGTGACATGAAATCACTGTAAACAACTTCAGATCCTTAATTCAAGAGCAATTCATGGAAGACCACCACATTCCTCAACCACTTCTTGACCTTCCTGCACTTAAAACCAGAGCAACACTATAAAAAGGCTGGTCAAAAGGGATGAAGTGGTATCCTTATGCACGATTTATAAACTCCCAAGTGTTGGGGAACATTTTTTTCAAGATTATTTCCATTACTAAAATAGTTCTCTTCATTTTGTATTGCAGAAATACCCAGCAAGACTTGCTCAATGTACTTGGTGCAATGTATGTTGCGGTGCAACTCTTAGGTGTAAATCTCACCTCGGCAGTCTTACCATTTGTTGCAACAGAGCGCACTGTCTTCTATAGGGAAAGAGCTGCAGGAATGTACTCTCCGTGGGCTTATTCATTTGCACAGGTTTGAACATGTCTCTCAAACTCATCTAGTTGATTTGGCTCAAGTTTGTTTTGACTCGGGCAAGGAAAAATAAATCATATTATCCTTGTTCTTTTCTATAATTTTGGTTGCTTTTTACTGGACTTTATTAAGATTCTAATAAGAGTTATTCTAGCATGGCGTTACTGGAGGATAAAAATTTTATCCTTCTTGTGTCTAGAGGGGCACTTGGTAGACAAGATGCAAAGAAGCTGACAAATTTGCATCTAACTTTAGCTTTCGTATTACAGTTGCCACATGTCCCACATCTCATCCATGGGAGAATGAAAATTACATCCTCCTGTCGTGTCATAATATATTTTTATTAGTGATGGCCTATCTGTCTGAGCTTTTCTAGTTTTTCCTATTTGAGGCTTACATGAGTTTGATTGTATGCTGCAGGTGATTATTGAGATTCCATATTTGTTCACTCAAACTTTTATATACGTCATTATCACATACCCCATGTTTGGGTACTATCTGTCACCATATAAGATATTTTGGTACTTCTACGCTATGTTCTGTATGCTAGCCTACTTCAATTACCTTGGAATGCTTCTTTTATCATTGACACCAAGTGTTCATGTTGCTGCAACGTTGTCCTCTGCCTTCTTCACAACGTTGAATCTATTTTCTGGCTTCCTAATACCCAAACCGGTAAGCATTTACTCCACTTTCTTGCTTCAAGTAGTTACTAATTTTCAGGAAACCCTGACCCATAAATCGTTCACGTTGATTAGACTTGAGAGGTACACTAGTTCTACGTGACTCAGTTGGCTTCTAGAATCTATAAAACCTGATTTTTGCTACAGTTTTTTTTTTTTTTTTTTATCGGGGGGTGGTGGGGAGTGGTTGGTCCCTTTTTTTTTTTTTTTTTTTCTGATCTATTACTGAGTTAATGAGTTTAAAACACTGACTGACTGAGTTTTTCATTGTTGTGCGCTTATTTCTTGCAGCAAATTCCTGTGTGGTGGATTTGGTTTTATTATCTATGCCCAACATCATGGACATTAAACGGTCTCCTCACTTCACAATATGGAGATGTAAACACAAAGATATTGGTATTTGGTGAACCCCAAACTGTATCTTCCTTCTTGAATGAATACTTAGGGTATAGTTATAACCGGTTGGATCTCGTAGGTGTTGTTGTAATTGCATTTCCAATCACCGTTGCATGCGTCTTTGCTTATTGTATAGGAAAACTGAACTTCCAAAAGAGATAATTGTTGTAAAGTCTTACCTAGGATTGCACATAGATTGGATCAGTAAATTTTTTCAGTTTGCCTGGTCTATTGTAATTTAAATTTTGGCCTGAGCTAATTCATGTACACTTCACATTTGTTAGCCAATTCCAAAGTGTTGTACCTTCTAAAGAAATTTTGAATAAATTTTGTTGTATCTCTCTCTCTCTCTCTCTCTCTCTCTCTCTCTCTCTCTCTCTTGTAAGAAGAAAAGAAAATTAGAATTAACTGGAGAGTATATGTAGTTATTATCAATCAAACAGGAAGGTAGGAATCATCTCAACAGAATTGGATAATGTTTAGTATTCAAATCAAGTGCATTCAAATGAGACTTTCAGTTCACCCCGCAAGGCTGCCGGAGACATCGCTAAACCCAGGGATGTCTCTTGCAAAGAAGAATGTGTAGAGAATTTCCCAGAACCCCAGTCCAGCCTACCCGACTGATATAATATAGAATTCACTCTCCGCACGGTCAACACCATTCGACCCTCAAGGAGGGAAGCCATTAGTATTTTTTTCAAATCCTATACGCTAGAGTGCGTCAACTCTGATCCATGCCAAGTTGGGGGGACTCACTACTACTCATTTTGGGTGGTGCAGGTTCAGAAGATAGCCTTTCATATGTGACTCGTGAAACGTTTCTCATACATGACACAAGTACATATATATGAGGTAAGGTAATATACATACATAAGGTACTTATGGCGCAACTCTAGGCATTATGTTTCTATGTTTCCTACATGAAGTAGGCTTAGGACATGGAAGGCTACCCTTGGCAAGGAGGAATCTAACGTTACCTCTCACCTATCTGTGCCGCAATGATCAAACTGTACAACAATAACCGAGAGTGTGGTTTCACTATAAGTAAACTGCGAATCTATACTGATCTGGGCCTATAGTAAGATCACGTGGCTATTGTGATATCTAAGAATACGAAAAGTTACTAAATCCGTCTGGGAGATCTATGAGGTGTCCCTACCAAGAATATGGTAAGTATATCAGGGGGTTTGAGAGATCGATGAGGGTACGTAAACTTTAGTTCCACATCGCCTAGGGGGGTTGCTGGACTAGTTGATAACCTCTAGCTTCCTTAACATAGCACAATACGTTATAAAGCCTTGAGGTCTATGAGCCAAATAAGACAATATTGTGTGAAGGTTAATGGGGCCATTGGCAGCTCGTGTATAATCGAGTTCTGGTTAGAGGGTCTTATCTTACTATTTCCTTGCGTTAAGCACCATCGTCACTTTCGTTGTCTCGTAATATCTCCCATCTAAAGGGTAAGGAGATTTTTGTTAATATCCTTTCCTTTTTCATCAGATTTTTCTTTTAATGATTTTTTTTCCCTTGCCTAATAAACAAGTTTTATTTTTAAGGGCATTTTGATAATTTTACATTTCTCAAATTTTCATTATTTGTGTGTTGTTCACTATCTATTGTATCATCATAAAATTTTCATAACAGATTTCATATATCTTTTCATTATCTATTTATTTATTTTTGGTAGATTTTCATTATTAATGATGAATATATATATGCCAGATCGCACATAGAGAATGGCTTTTATGTAATTTTCCAATATGACTACTTACTCCTTTTATGCATTGTGTTAACATATTAAGAGTAATTAAACTTCGGTTTTGCATGTATTTATTTATTTATTAACATTTTTATGAAAATAAGAAAATTTATTCATTAGAAAAGAACAAATGGAACATCAGTATCCGAGATAGAGTGGTTAATAAAGGATTGATTGTTCATAACCATCGTAGCTATAATGCTATACTATGAATGTATTTATTCATTTACTTTCAAGTATACTAACATTTGCATTGTAGTGCAACTGGATAGAGGTGAATGACTTAATCCTTTCCTTTTTCTTCCTTGTATGTTATTTTTGTTTAATATTCCATATGGTTTAAAATGTTTAGCATACCCATGACCCGAGTCCAATTTAACTGAGAGGACTGAGATGCCTAATATCTTTCTCAGATCATAACTTGACACGAACTTGGCTTTTATTAAACCAATTTGAAATTGAGTTTTAAACCCAACCTAGCTAAGTGCAATTTTTTTGGGCATTTTGCATAATTGAGAACCAGACCTTTTTGGTCTATCTTATTCTCACGTTTGGTATAAAAGTTTTTACACATGAATTGAAAAACCAATCTACTTAATTCTCCACGAAAATTGAGTCTTCCTTTATTTCCTTTTTTTATTTTATTTTATTCATGGTTTTAAGTATCTCCGATACCGATACGATACCCTCCGATACGTATCTTAAATTTAGCCGACCGATACGATACACATCGATACGATACATGAAATTTTTAAAATCCTTTCGTATCGATATATATCCTACAATACAAACCGATATGCATCAATACACCACCAATACACATCGATACGATACGATATGCCTCGATACGACTATGAAAATTATAAAATTGAGGTAAAATGTACGTTTCGGTATGTATTGGTACGTATCGGTGAGTATCGGTATGTATCGATCGGTACGTATCGGTATATATTGGCACGTATCGGTGAGTATCGATATATATCGGTACGTATCGGTGAGTATCGATACGTATCGGTGAGTATCGGTATATACCGATACAGTGCGCTATGGTCATATAATGGCCAAGATGGGTAATTTTTCAGAAAAACACAATTTTTTGAAGGGTTTTTGTTCCAAAGTTGCTGTCAGCCATATTTCTCTCTACTAAAGTGGAAATCAAGGTTGGGAACAAAGATTTTACATTTATGGGACAACTACAAATCTTGAATTCTTAGTACGATACCCTCAATTTAGTGTTTATGCATAATACATGTTATCAATAGTTTTTTTTTAACAAATTCTTTATGCAAAAGTGTTTAAAAAAATGTTTTCTATCCATTTATGTGTGTATCTTTAGCGTATCTTAGTGTATCTCCGATACGATACGATACTCTCCGATACGTATCTTAATTTTGACCAACCGATACGGCGACCGATACCGATACTTTAATCCTTGATTTTATTATTATTATTATTATTTTTTTTTTATGTTAACCAAGGTGTTCGAGCTAGCTTACGTGCACCTTGACTAATCCTCGGAGAGACTAGCATAACAACCCATCGTCACGGTCTCCACTTAAATCGTAGATGCACAGATGGTGAATCGAACCTGGGACCATGCGCTTATCCACACAATCTCCAATTCGTCCTAACCATCTGAGTGACCAACGACAACTATTAGGACTAGTTTTATACGGCCACGTCAGAAATCCAAACCATTTTTTAATTAGATTGAAATGTCTCAAAATCATCATTGATATTGCCTTCATGTGTGATGACAACGATTGGACCATCTGACCGTTAGACTAAATAACTCACCAAATCATTTTAAAAGGGCTGTATATATAAATAAAAAGAAGTATTCAGGTAAACAAATGTGTTGGATAAAAATTATTATAAAAATATTTTTAAGATTTTTTTTTTTTTTTGAAAAATGCTTTTTGTAGGAGAGTGGTTTCTATATATGGGGGCGAAATGATTGACCAACTCTCTTTAAAAAAAATTAACTCTTTTGTGGATGTTTCATTGTGTGTTCTCATTGACCTTCATGCATATATATGAACCGCAGTTCTTCACTTTTTTTAAATCACTAGGTTGATTAGGTGGAAGATTCGCTTCTAGTGCAATGATGACAGGTAGTCAATGGAGGTCTAGTATAAATCTAGCGAGTGGTCGCGTATTCAACCGTCCTACCCCTGATTCTTTCTGTTAGCCAGAAGAGTGGTCCTTATCTGCTCAGTTGGTTGGTCCTTGTCTGACCTGTTGTGGATCTTGCACCTAAAAAAAAATGTTGCTTAGGCAAGTCCTTACGGATGGCAAAATGGTTTTCACTACGTAAAAGATGACCATGCATGGATTTAGAGGATCACTTTTTTTTTTCCCTAACATCTAATGATAAAGTTAAAATAGAACACCTTACATATATTGGGTAATTTACAATACCACCTCCTGGAGAATACCAATATTAGAGGGACACCCCCTCTCTTTCACCAAATTGGACTTGGACCCCTTGCCGTCAGTTTATGTTAAGTGATGTTGTAAAATGACAAATTTGCCCTTATGAGTAAAACACCAGTATTATACTATTCCAAAAATACCCTTTAATCACCCTTGTCACTTATCACACTCTCTCCCTCGTTCCTTTTCCGTACCTCAACCTGTGAGTCTGGCGAGATCCAGAGTACCCGAGTTGCTATCGTTGGCAAGTTGTGCTCATTCCGTTGACGGCGAGTGGTGCTGCCTCTGATGGTGCCCGTGCAAGTCTCCATCTCCGGTATTTGGATCAAAATAAAGGATTTCACCGGACTCAGTTTCATCTTCTTCCTCCTCCCATTCCTATTCATGGCCATGACTGTTTCATAACCTTTACCTCTCTGCGACCTCTCTAATTCAGGTCCAATGAGGTCGGATCTGTCGGTGGCGGACATGGAGGCAAAGACCGTGCAAACATGGAGGCAGAGGCAGAGGCGGCGGCGGCGGTGGAGAAACAGGAGGTGAGGGAGAAGGTTTGGCGCCCAACATCGGTGACAGCGGCGAACAACACGAACTCATGGTGGTGACGGCAGTGGCATCGACGACGAAACTCTCTCTCTACATCGGAGGTTCGATAGCGGCATCTCCCGAACCGCTGTTGCCAACGCCACTACCCCCACCGCCGTGATCGCTGTCTTGATTCTCTCTTGATTCTGGTTTTTTTCAATTTATTATTATTTTTTATATATTTTCTGCTCATACAGTGATATGGGTGTTCAGATAATGCATTCCGTATGCGATGGGCATATTGACTGTAGCAATTTGCTCTCTGCTATTACAGATAATCCCAATGCCATAGAGAGTGGTGGAGGAGTGGTGTCAGTGGCGGTGGTTTGGAAAACTTAGCCGTCAAACCTCCAGTGTAGAATCAAGAACCATAGAGAGAGAGTTCCGTTGCCGATGCCGCTGTTGTCACCACCGTGAGTTTGTGTTGATCGTCATTGTCATCGATGCTGTTGCCCGCCACCGCTGTGAGTTCGTGCTGATCGCCACTATCACCGACGCCACTGCCCACCACCGTTGTGAGTTTGTGTTGATCGCCACTGTCACCGATGCCGCTGCCCCCACCGCCATGATCGCTGGTGCTTGATTTGGGAGAACGGTATAGGAACTATTGATTTGAGGATGAGACTCATTACATGGGCATTTTAGGGACTTCACATTTAGTAAGGGCATTTTCGTATTTCAAATAAAATATAATAGCTGACATCAACATAAAAGGTATATTCATTAACTGAGACTGACGGTAGGGGGTCTGAGTCTAATTTGGTGAAAGAGAGGGGGGTGTTCCTATAATACTGGCATTCTCCAGGGGGTGGCGCTGTAAATTACCCACATATATTTAATACGTGATTCAAGCCAGGGGTAGTTGAATTATCTATGTTCAAAAATAATTTTATTAATAATGTGGAGTTAGAAAAAAAATCTTGTCACTCTTAAGGATGTCCTATAAAATGTTGACAAGTGTACGTGATGAAGTTTGAAAAAAAAAATTAATTTCTTTATATATTGCGTCCCATATGTCATGCACACTGATGTATAAGAAGAAGCAATATTTCATCCTTTTTATCATTCTGCTTGTCTCCCTTTTCTTCCTTCCGTAAACCATATTTGATGAGGTTTAGTTTATCACAACATGTTTCATGCATGGAAGGAAAAAATTAATTAAAATAAGATAAAAGAGACAGAGTGCTAACCATCAACGTTCTCTATGTGTAGACAAATGTTGGTTTGAAAAGAGGTTATGAAAAGATGCATTACCCCTCTTTTCAAACAATCATGTATCCAGACTTAAAGAATATAGATGGGTAGATGGGTAGCATTTTTTCTCCCAAATAATAATAATAATAATAATAATAAAGATTAGCTTCATGCAAATTGAAGTATTTCTTTTCTCACCCCCCAAAAAAATGACAAATTTCATTATCTCACCAATCTACAATGTCTTGGTACACCTAAGGGGTGTCAAACCCTAAACCGAATTGGTAAAACTGGTCAAACCGAACCGATAACAGCCTCGGACCAAATCGAACCATATCAAAAACTGGATGAATCCTAAACCAAATAGAAACCAGCTTAAAACCCAGACTGAAACCAAAATCAAATCGGTCAAAAACCGAAACACTCCAAAATTCATTAAAAAAAAACAAATTTTGCATAGTTTTGTATGCATTTGTATGGAAAGTCGAATCCAAACTGGACCAAAAATTGAAACCAACCCGATTACAAACTGATTTAAGAAACCGAAGACAAATCGAAACTGAAACCAAACTGAAACCAGAATTTCCTTATTGGTTCGGTTTTAGTTTCAGCCTTTCCACACCAAAACCGACTCAACTTGGACCAAAACCGATCCGGACCGACCCGTTGACACCCCTACTACACCCCTTCACAAAAAACATAAAATAACTGAAAAGAAAAGAAAAATCTAACAAAATCTTAAAGAAGAGAAGGCTATATATCTCTCTCTGTTGGTATTAGTTCTATCCTTTAGCCCTCTTCATTCTCTCCATCTCGTGAAAAAATGGCTCAGTTGGTTGGGGAGGATGATGAAATTGAGTCATTGCGAATAGAGTTAGCAGAGATGGCTAGGAGCATGCGGAGATCATTCCAAAGTTTTCGGAGCAATAGTAGAACACGTTCAGTGATGGAAGATCCTGGTGACCATCATAGTGATGCTGATATTAGAGCTGCTGCTATTACTGATGAGTTTAATGAACAGTGGGCAGCAATTGAAAGATTGCCTACATATGAAAGGGCGAGATTAGCATTGTTTGATAATTATGATAATGGCCAGAAAGGAAGTGGAGATGGCAAACGAGTGGTTGATGTTAGAAAGCTCAAAGCTCCAGAACGACGTGTGTACATAGAGAAGCTTATCAAGAACATTGAAGATGATAATCTCCGTTTGTTGCAGAAACTTAGAGATAGAATTGACAGGTAATTAAGACTTTATTTTTTTTTTGTGTGGGGGGTGGGGGTGGGGTGGGTGGTGGGGGGGGGGGTGTTGGTAAACAAAGCTTTAGTAGATGTATGTGTGGTACACAATGATTTCAAATTACAAGTTTCAAGAAGCCATGGAGTGGAAATGAGCCAAACAATCTTACACGTCAAGGATCGGACCTTGCTGGCAAGGCATTTGGCCAAACTATTTCCCTCTTTTGAAATAAAAAGAAAAATAAAAGAGCAACCTAATGCACGAGGCTCTCGCTATTGCAGAGTCTGAGAGAGGTAATTAAGTAAGGATAATATCCTGAATAATAAGAATCACTGATATTGATGGGTTGAAGCATTCCTCGAAATAATAGAGACTAGTACTTCTGATGATTTAGAATACACAAAATTGCATGTATAAAATCCATAAATATTATAACCCAAAAAAAAAAAAAAACCCATAAATATTACATAAAAAATACCGCGTATGTAAACTGTGCATACATATATAGTTAATAAAATTATGTTCAAAAGTTTTTTTATTTTTTATTTTCCACTTTGTTTTGATAAGTAGGAAAAGTTCAATCAATGGTAGAGTTTGATTTTATGTTTTAGAAGATTTGGCATCAATCTCAAAGTTGGGATTTAATGACAAAAACGCAGAAAATCTCCATGTCATGGACTCATAGGACACTATAGATGGACTTTATAACTAACAATATATACTATATTCATACATATATAAATGACAATTTGAATACGGCGAAGTTTAGGGTAATTTGTAAAGTTCCAAAGTTGTCATAGGTTTATCATAGAATAGGCAATGGTAGATGGGTGGCTCCATGTCATAAAAGCTCCAAAATCAATCTCACCAAATCAACTTTCAACAACAAAATATATATATATATATATATATGCATATATTGTAAAAGTTTAAAAATAATGTTACAAAAATATGCTAAATTTCCATTATGGCTATGTCTAGTTGTAAGGGAAATTTAAAAAGAAGTGAAGAGAAATTTTCAAATTTAAAAAAGAAATTTTTGTAATTGTAATCCTATGTGATTGTATAAACTAATTAAATTTTTATCTTATTTAGTAATGATACATTTTACATGTAATTTTTATAGGAAACCCTTGTGTCTATCTCTTCCTCCTCCCCTTGGAAAGGTCAGCTCTACCCATCTCTCCCCTCCCATTGGTTGAGCCACTAGCTCCAAGGGAGTCGGCAACTCACCTAACCTCTTCCCTTTTTTATTTTACATTTCATAGCAAATGGTTTTGGATGCAAAGTAAAGTGAAATTTAATAACTAATTATGGAATGATTTTTTTGTTAGTAGAATAAATGGAATGATTTTGAGCTAATGGTAGTCACATGGGAAATGATTATATATATATATATATATATATTTTTTTTTTGAAAATTTCAATTCTCTTTCCTTGAATTCCCCTTGCATCCAAAAGTAGCATATATGAAATCTGAGGTTAGTGGTATATTCTTCTAATTTCTTCTTACTTTTGTATTCATTGTTCCACCATATAGGTTATGGCAACCTCATCGTGGTTGAATTTTTTTTTTTTTTTTTTGGGAATATTTTGGTTGAAATTTGCTTGTGAATCATCTGAAGTTCACCAAGCTTAAGAAAGGTCTAATAAATAAATGAGAGAGGGTTTCCCACTCTGCCAATGTGGGAGTGAATCTGCATGCTACCACTATTTGAAGATAACTTTATTCAATTTTTATAGAAATGGAATCATGATAACACAATGCATGATATAAGCAAAGTAACACGAACGGGTTCGTGCATGCATATTAGGGTTAAAGTATGTAAAACGCGATCAACACATTTAAGTGTTTTCCCAGAAAAAAAAACACATTTAAGGGAAATGGGGCCCATTAAGTGGGGATGATTCATGCATCTCTGACCCAAAAGACAAATATCCGGCTTAGTGAGTACCTTAGTTTCATATTGGGGTCTACTGAGCCCGACTCTACCCTGAGCCTGGGCTACGCTGGTTTAAGGTTGAGATTTTTCAAGCTTAGGATTCCTTGCATGACTTGGCATTGGGCCCTACACTGGTACATGAGTCACGACATCATGCAACCTGGCTAGAGTTTTTGTGAAAATTGATCATTTTTTTTTTCTTTTCTGTTTTTGTTTTGTAGGGTTGGTGTACAATTGCCCACTGTGGAAGTGAGATACAAGAACTTAAGTATTGAAGCAGAGTGTGAGGTAGTTCATGGCAAGCCACTCCCAACTTTATGGAACACTCTTAGAAGCACACTTCATGTAAGTATCATCATCCTCTAATAATGATTTGGTATTTAAACGTGTAAATTTTTTTTCATGGTACGTCGTGTAAAATGTTTTGTTTTTTTCATGGTGTGTATAAGATCTTAAAATAGGCTCACCATGGTACAATTACAAGTTTGAAAAATACAAATTATCTACTCTATATTTTGAAAACATACACGAGAAATATTTTCCTTATTAGATATAAAAGATTACTGCATCTAGGTCTCTAATAATTTATAAATATGATTTTAGGAATAAGTTTTTCTTAAGCCATTGTGAAAGGGAATCCTTTGACCGCAAGGTTTCAGATGGCAGAAGGGTGTCGAGAGAGTATTTTGATAAACATACTAAAACCCTATAGGGGTTTGTAAACCCTAGGATGATAAGTGAATCTTCCTGCACAATGAAAGAAAACTTTCTTCTAACTTATATTATTTTATTAATTAAAAGAAAAAAAAAATTACATATCATCATTTTAGAACATTTATAGTCGATTCGAAATAAGTTGTGAGAATCAGAATTAATTGTAATTGAGATTTGACTATCCAATTGAATTAACTGATTTAGTTGAATGGTTCTCATTCAACCTCGGTATGACCCGATTCATGTGATTGTGAGGAAAATGTAGGCCTGTGGAACTAGTCAAACCGAAAGCCTAGATACCTTCGTTAGCCAAAAAAAAAAAAAAGATTAACCCAGTTTTGTCTAACACAGATCATTGAATCGAGATCGGGTGTGTATCGGGAATGGCCGATACGCTATCGAGTTCCGATAATCAAGAACCGACCAAGGCACCACTCCATGGTCCATAAGCTTATTTGTTCCCTCTCTGAAAACAGGGTCTCTCTCCCTGTCTCGTCCTCTTTGATTTGCCCTCTGTGAACTGTGAAGGTTTTGTTACAAACAAAATAATGGAGAAGTTCTTTGGCGTGGGCAAGCCGGAAGAGGCATTGGGAGGAAACAAAATGACAGGTTTCACCATTGATGACTATGCTAAACGGTTGGAGAATATGGCAAGAGAGAATTCTCCTGTTACCCAACAATTAAGCCTGGAAATGCCTCTCCTTTTGGTCCATTCAACTTAGAATCAGATTCTGATGAGTCTAGAGAGTCAAATGGGTTGTAGATGAAGAAGGAGAGCTAAAGGCAAAGTGACTATATATGTTCACACAGACCCTTGTGGTAAGACTCTGAACTGAACACATTCTTCACTTATTGATTCTCTAGACTTTCTTTTCTTTTCGTTTTTTTCTTTTCTTTTTTCTTCTTCTTCTTCTTCTTCTTCTTCTTTTTTTTTTTTTTTTTTTTTTTTTTAAGATATTTTATAGCTCCAATTGTTCAATCAACCAGTTTCTTGGTTGATAAACTTATGTTTGTTACACCTCCTTTCAGTGTTAAATTTCTGTTTATGAAGCCTGGGTGGTATGATTTTGATGGGTGCCATTTCAACACAAAATGGTTTCCCCTTTTTCACATAACATAACCATAGCCCATCAACTACTTGATAGTTGTTCTCAAAACATAAAGGAGATTACCTGATATCTCTTCTTCAAATGTCAAGACTGTTTAGGACTCCTTTCATGTGTTATTTACCTCAAATTCATGGCCTCCTCTGACTTCTAGAACTCTTTTCATGAGATATTAACCTCAAACCTCCCCCTCAAATGTTAGGACTAGGGGTGTCAACCGGTCGGGCCGGTTCGGTTTCGGTCGGGCTTAATCGGGCTTGAAGACTTTCAAAGGCTACACCGTGTCCGCCCATTTAACTAATCGGGCTTAGTTATTGAGGGCATGGTACACTTTATATTCGGTCGGTCGGTCTCGGGCTATAATCGGGCTACCTTAATCGGGCTTTAGTCGGGCCTTAACCGGGCTACGGACATGTTTAATGTTAAACGGGCTTTAACCGGTTTTTAAACGGGCCCTCTTTAAAATGTGCTATTATATTCCGGCCCACTCATGCAAGCCCAAAAAAATGACAATAAATCAATAAATGATGTCAAATATAACCATTATTTAAAATGTGAACATGTCTTTACTTTTTAGTTTTTATTCTTTAATTTGGGGGGTAAAATAGGTATTTTACAATCATTAAAGGGTCGGGCCAAGTCGGTGCATAATAGGCCGGTCTCGGTCGGGCATTATTCGGTCGGTCTTGGTCGGGCGCCCGACGGTCCAAGTAGCAAAACCGAGACCGACCATTTATAAACGGGCCGGGCTCAAGCCCGACACGTTTAATAAACGGTCCGGGCCGGGCTGGTCTATAAACGGTCGGTCCCGGTCGGTTTAGTCGGGTCGGGCCACTAATTGACACCCCTAGTTAGGACTGTTGTCATGGCCTCCTCTGACTTTTAGGACTGTTTTCATGAGAAATTTATGGCATTATGAAATATGTCTCTGTTAAGTCACTAAGCTACTTTCTTCGTTGCTAAACTTATGTTTTCTAAACCCCCTTTTAATGTTGAACAGATAGTTCTGAGATGTTGTTAATGTGAATTACTATGGATACAATTTCCACACAAATGAGTTCTTCCCTCCATGGTTCCATCATAGAACACAACCACAGACGATCCACCAAGTGACAGACTGTTCTTCAAAACATAGAGGAGACTACCTGAAATCTTCACCTGAAAACCACTAGGGTTTTCCGACGAGGATTCCTGGACGGTAAAAATAAAATGCTGAAGACCTGAACTGCCTACACTGCAGAAAAGCCAACTGAGATTAGATGCTTTCTCACCAAAGTGGGTGCAAGAAAGGAAGGTTGATCCCAAGCTTAATTTTAAAAATTTATTTTGGTAGTGAAATTTGTCGTATTAATAAAAGGAATTAGAAGGCAAGTGAGGAAATAATGAATTTGGACTATGTCAGTCTAGTGGACAGACCCAATCATAGTTCTCCAAGTGTTATTGGCACCCAGTGTATCATTACCCTAACTAATAATATAATATGAAACCTACTTGGTTAGTTGGTTCCTCAAAATATTTTTTGATATGAGAAGTTTCTTGATTGTAAAATCTTGACAGTAAGGGTGATGTAGGGGGTTCCTAGGTGACTAGGTCTCCTACAATATTAACTAGCTAGGTAGGGTTAACTCAAGGGGCTTAGGTAGATAGGACCAAAGAATCTCAGCAAACACGATTAAGCATGCAAGATAAGACGAGACTAATAAACAAAGCAGCCAAAAGCAATAATAATCTAGACGGAAAAACACATTAATTCTTACTCAAGTTTCAAATGGGGACATGGGGAAGGGAACAAGCGACATACGAATATTAGGTTCAGCACAAATCCATTTAGACACCCAAATTAGATATGCAAACAATCGATATCCTCTAGCAACCAACTAAAGGAGAAAATCAGCAAGGGTTCTTTGGAGATATAACAATGACGAAACAACTTAAACAATCGGTAAAATAGGCATAAACAAAGGGCAAAGGCAGACTTCAACGTCAATGGACTGCAATATATAATAGGGGTTAATGGAGGTGGGGAGGGTTTAGTTTAATGCTTTACCATACTGCTATTCAGATCTGAGGAGAGAAGAAGAGATCAAGGTCCTCCAAAATAAAAAGTTTGCAATCCACTTTTAGTTGATGAAGATACATCCAGCCGATTGTAGAGAGAGCAACACCAGTGGAGGGTAAACAACAACCGAGAGTAGTAGCAGCAGTGATGTAAAGGCAGCAGTGTGCAGCAGCAGCAGTATTGTAACGGCAGTGGTACGTAGCAGCAGCAGTGAGGTAAAGGCAGCAGGTGTAGCAGAGCAGTGTTGTAACGGCAGTAATATGTTGCAGCAGCAGTGAGGTAAAGGCAGCAGGTGCAGCAGGTGCAGTTTTTGTAACGGCAGTAATATGTTGCAGCAGCAGTGGGCATTGATGGGGGAGGTCAGCAGTGACAAAACAGCAGCAGAAAAAAAGAAATAAGACTGAAAAGAAAGAGAGGGAGGCGAGACAAGAAAACAGAGAGAAGAGAGAGCCGAGAGAGTAAGGGAGGAAAGAGGCGAGAGAGAAAAGTGAGAAAACGAGAGAGAGAGAGAGAACCGTGAGGGGTTGGGGGTTTGCTCTTGGCCTTTTTTTCAATTAACATCCATTACTTCAACTGTGGCCTAAGCCATTACATAAATATCAATCTAGTTACTAAAAATAAAAAGAGTTAATTAACTAGTAAATAAAGACTTTTTAAAAACTAATCAACCAATAAAGTAGTTTCCTAATTAATTAAAAGATTAACAAGGAAAATAATATACTACAAATAACTACTAAACTAATAACTAATGGGGCCCACAAGATCTACTAAAATCTGGAAAGAGAAAGGGGCTCGATCCAGCGTTGGAATGGCTGGATCGAGCTTTCCTTCTTCCTCCCTTTTCTTCTTCGTCTTTCTATTATTCCAGCCACAAAGATGGCTGCTTCTTCTTCTTCTTGCGCCTGTACACTTTGATGTCCCCATCAACTCTCCCCGGCTTGGAAGAATTCACCTCTGGTGAATTAAAGCTCATGTAATACTCAAGTAGGTCTGGGTTGAGTTGTTGGGCTTCTTGCATTGTGATCCAGGTGTTGTCAATTTCCGGACATCCATGCCACTTGACCAAGAACTCTCTAGAACCTCCAGTGTGTGTGGACACAACCCTCTCATCAAGGATTTCCTCAATTTCTTCAGTTCTCCTCGTGACCTTAGGCACAGGTGGTAACGAGGTGGGGGGAAGTGGTTGGCTTGGCTTAGAAGTCTCATCAATGTTGAAAGGGAAGTCTTCAAGGTCATCAGGATAAAAAGAGGTGAAGGTAGAGGTACTATGGTATGGGAATAGGTCTTGAACATTGAAAATATTACTGATCTCCATGCTAGCTGGCAGATCAAGAACATACACATTGGCACCTATCCTCTTGAGTACCTTGAACGGACCTGTGCTACGAGCATGTAGCTTGCTCGCTTTTCCCCTAACAAAACGTTGTGGCTTGATTCTTACCATCATCATATCACCCTCTTGAAACTCTTGTAGCCTTCTGTGCACATCTGCCTTCGATTTGTATTGCTCATTACTCAGTGCTATCTGTCTCTTTATACCTGCATGCAAATCATGTATATGCTGAGCAAAAGATTCGGCTGATTGGGAGGTCCTAGAACTAGACACGACTGGGATAAGGTCTATAGGTGCCCGAGGCTGGTATCCTGAACAGATCTCAATGGGGGACAGACCAGTGGTACGGTTCTTAGAACTGTTATATGCAAACTCGGCCTGGCTAAGGACTCGATCCCAACTGGTAAGGTGTTCTCCTATGAGGCAACGCAATAGATTCCCTAAGCTCCTATTGACAACCTCGGTTTGGCCATCGGTCTGAGGGTGGAAAACTGAGGAGAAACGGAGTTTCGTGCCCATCATTCGCTATAGGGTCCTCCAAAAATGACTAGTGAACTTAACATCCTTATCGGACACTATGGTGAGGGGTAACCCATGGTACTTGACAACCTTGTTAAAGAAAAGTTTGGCTACTATGGATGCATCGGAGGTCTTAGAGCATGGGATAAAATGGGCCATCTTCGAGAAGCGGTCAACAACCATATAAACAAAATCATGGCCTCTCGAAGTTCTTGGTAGACCAAGCACGAAGTCCATGCTAAGGTACTGCCAAGGGGAATGGGGAACGGGTAGGGGAGTGGCATGTCCTGCACTGACCCACAACTCTAGCAACATCCCTCTTCAGTCCTGGCCAAAAGAATCGGTCCTCAACGAGGGTGATGGTCTTATCGCGACCGAAGTGGCCAGTGACTCCCCCAGCATGCAATTCCCAGATCAGGAAATCTCAGAGTGAAGTCCTGGGAATCCACAACTTGCTTCCTTTAAAAAGAAAGCCCTCCCTAAGTAGGTAGTCCAAGCGGTTGACTGGGTTGCCTTCACTCAAGGAAGTGAATGGCTCATTAAAATCAAGACAGGTGGGGTATTGGTCCTTGACTCGCTCGAACCCTACAACCTCTACACTCATTGCTTGGAGTAGCACACTAGCCAGACTCCTAGCATTGGTGCGATTGAGGAACATATTCACCCGGCTCAGTGCATCTGCAGCAGTATTCTCGACACCAGGCCTGTGCTTGAGTACAAAAGTGTACTCTTGGAGAAACTCAACCCACTTGGCATGCCTTTGATTGAGTTTCTTTTGGGCACTAAGGTACCTCAGAGCTTGGTGTTCAGAGAATAGTACGAATTCTTACGGTAAAAGGTAATGTCGCCAATAGCGCAATGATTGGACAACCGCATAGAATTCCTTGTCGTATGTAGAATATCGTTGCCTAGCTTCATTAAGATTCTCACTAAAATAGGCAACATGGTGGCCCTCTTGTCCTTGGACACCACCTATCCCAATACCAGATGCATCACAGTTAACTTCGAAGACCTTAGAGAAATCTGTGAGGCGCAGGACTGGAGCTTCAGTCATAAGCTTTTTAATCTCATTAAAGGCCTTCGTAGCACTCTTCGTCCATTGAAACTCCTTCTTTTTCATGCAATCGGTGATAGGAGACATAATGGAACTAAACCGGTAGATGAACCTTCTGTAGAAAGTGGCTAAACCATGGAAGCTTCGTACCTCATGAATGTTAGTTGGCTCAGGCCACTCTACAATCGCCCTCACTTTCTCAGGGTCAGCAGATACTCCCTGAGCTGACACAACAAATCCTAGGAAGATGACTTGATCACTCATAAATGTGCACTTCTTGAGGTTGACAAAGAGTTTCTCTTGTGAGAGCACATGAAAAACCTTCTGTAAGTGATCCAAGTGGGAAGACGGGGTCTTACTATAGATGAGGATGTCATCAAAGTAAACCACAAGGAACTTGCCAATGAATGGTTGAAGCACTTGATTCATTACTCTTATGAAAGTGCTAGGTGCATTTGACAAGCCAAAAGGCATGACTAACCACTCAAAGAGGCCATCCTTCGTCTTGAAGGCTGTCTTCCACTCATCTCCAGGCCTGACCCTAATCTGGTGGTACCCGCTCTTGAGATCAATCTTCGAAAAGATCAAAGAGTTGGCCATCATATCCAACATGTCATCAAGCCTAGGGATAGGGAACCTATACTTGATGGTGATCTTATTGATGGCCCTACTATCAACACACATACGCCAGGTGTCATCTTTCTTTGGCGTGAGCAAGGCAGGTACAGCACACGGGCTAAGGCTTTCCCTAATGAATCCCTTTTGCAATAGTTCATCCACTTGCCGTTTGAGTTCGGCGTGTTCTTTGGGATTCATTCGGTAATGGGGTAAGTTCGGGAGAGAGGATCCTGGAACCAAGTCAATAGCGTGCTGGATGTCATGCATAGGCGGTAACTCATCAGGTAGTTCCTCAGGGAATAGCCTCTCGAATTTCCTCAACAAGGGTTGCACTTCTCTAGGAGCCTCAGTGAATAACCGTGACCTATCGGCATTACTCTGTAGGGCAACTAGAGCATAAATCACCCCTGACTCGTGACACTCTCCTTCAAATTGTTGTTGATTTAAAATGTTGAGTGTTTTAGTGGGGGCGTGTTTGGATGTACTTCCCTTGTGTTCTGGAACCCTAACTTCCCTAGGGGGATTGGGTGTCAGTCTGATCTTCTTCCCTTTGAACTCAAAGACATAGGTGTTAGACTTCCCGTAATTGGTGACATCCCGGTCATATAACCAGGGCCTACCTAG
This sequence comes from Macadamia integrifolia, assembly GCF_013358625.1. NCBI lineage: Eukaryota > Viridiplantae > Streptophyta > Magnoliopsida > Proteales > Proteaceae > Macadamia > Macadamia integrifolia. The sequence continues at coordinate 4,816,940 of NC_056567.1, read as the reverse complement.
AATGATGTGGGCAACATCCATCTTTAGGATATCACACCACACTCGATCCTCATATCCTGCAAATTGTAGGGGAACTAGACACCTCAGATTTACGGGAATGGTGGACTGATCAACCCAGGCAACCTTGTAAGGCTTGGGGTGGGGTTCAGGTTTGAGGCCCATTAGAGCAACAACGCTCTTGGCGACCACATTCATGCAACTCCCGCTGTCTATGGCGACGCGACAGTACTTGCCCTAATGACATGTGTAGGTGATGAAAATATTAGTTCGTCGCCAATCGTCGCTATTCTTAGGTTGTGAGACCATGCAATGCACAATGCCGAGCTTGAGGTCACCGGCCTCCTCGGTGTCCTCATCAAATATGGTCTCATTTGGCCTATGGTCCTCATACTCATGGTCCTGAAAACCCTCTTAGTCACTTTCCTCAGGGGTCTGCTCTCCTACATAAAGATTCCTATTGGGACACTCTCTGGAGAAGTGACCAAACCCACGACACTTGAAGCACTGTTGTTGCCCACTACTCTTGGGCGCTTCTCCCAAAATTCCTTTACCCTTGTTGTCAAATTGACGCTGTGGTGCAGCAGGGGGTTTTGGGAATCCAGTTGAGCCTTGGGGTGGTTTTCTAAATTGGGACTCCCCAGCTTGGAAGCTCTTCCTCTGAGAATAAGTTCTCATAGAGGACTCCACCTCAAGGGCTATCCTGAATGCCTGTGGAACGTCTCGCACCAGGTGGGGTGCCATACGAGACTGAATTTCGGAGTTGAGCCCGGTAAGGAATCTGGATAGTGTCTGCTCAACATCCTCCCGAATACGGCTTCTAATTTTTAACTCATTGAACTTGCTCATGTACTCGGTCACAGTCAACTTCCCTTGCTTCAGGGTATTCATTTCATTCAACAACTGGAGCCTATAAGTGATAGGCAAAAATTCCCTCTTGAGCCGCTCTTGCATCTCCACCCAGGTGGTGATTGGCTCAAGTCCTAGGTGGTCCTCCTGGTACTCTAGGTTTGTCCAGAAGTCCTGGGCAGCTCCAATAAGCTTGAATTTAGCAAACCGGTAGCGGACTTCCTCGGGCATATCATAGAAATCGAAGTACCTATCCATCTGCTTTATCCAATCCAGAAGGATCCTAGCATCAATCTGACCATCGTAGGTAGGGGCATCTACCTTAATCATCCTTCTGACATCAAAGCCCCTATCATGGTGCTCATAGCCCTCATCATCTCCATATTGGGTTTGGCGTCTTGGCGGTGGGCCCCGACCCCTACCATGTTCCCTACCACGCCTTAGGCCTTGGAAGTTATCCCCTATCTGGTCATAACCGTCAGTCTGGTTATTTTCGTGTACTTACTCAGGGTTAGGGCCTTTGCCTCTAGGTTCAGAACCAGTTATGTTACGGTCTTGCCGTCCATCAGGGTTTTGGGTACTTGTCTCGAGGGCAGCCAACTTATCGGTAAGGCCTGGAGATGGATAGCTTATGTTTCCTGTATGGTTTGAACTGCTTTCATGAATTCAGCCAGTTGCTCCGATTGGGTGGCGGTGCTAGGAGGGTCAGACATATCCTGGTATGCTCTACCACTACGAGTGGACATAAGGAGATGGACAGCCAAAGGTACGGTTGCCACCAAAGACTCAAGGTCTACTCAGGATCTCCAATTGAGATAAGCAGTTAGCCCTTTCAATCTTTAGGTCAGAAATCTCCTTCTCGAGTATATGCTTTTGGAGGGAATAACGTCCAATGCTATTTGGTCCCGCCAACTTAAGAAAGAAAAGGGTGTCCGCTAATCTATGGTATCGCTCTCTTAGCTCAGACTCGACCATGGACAAACGGTGACGGAGACTAGACCTCAAAAGATATGACATGTAAACAAGGGACATCAATACTTAATTACCCTCAACCTAGACAAAACCATCCTCTGATACCAAGATGATGTAGGGGGTTCCTAGGTGACTAGGTCTCCTACAAGATTAACTAGCTAGGTAGGGTTAACTCAAGGGGCTTAGGTAGATAGGACCAAAGAATCTCAGTAAACACGATTAAGCATGCAAGATAAGACGAGACTAATAAACAAAGTAGCCAAAAGCAATAATAATCTAGACGGAAAAACACATAAATTTTTACTCAAGTTTCAAATGGGGACATGGGGAAGGGAACAAGCGACATACGAATATTAGGTTCAGCACAAATCCATCTAGACACCCAAATTAGATATGCAAACAATCGATATCCTCTAGCAACCAACTAAAGTAGAAAATCAGCAAGGGTTCTTTGGAGATATAACAGTGACGAAACAACTTAAACAATCGGTAAAATAGGCATAAACAAAGGGCAAAGGTAGGCTTCAACGTCAATGGACTGCAATATATAATAGGGGTTAATGGAGGTGGGGAGGGTTTAGTTTAATGCTTTACCATACTGCTATTCAGATCTGAGGAGAGAAGAAGAGATCAAGGTCCTCCAAAATAAAAAGGTTGCATTCCACTTTTAGTTGATGAAGATACATCCAGCCGATTGTAGAGAGAGCAACACCAGTGGAGGGTAAACAACAACCGAGAGTAGTAGCAGCAGTGATGTAAAGGCAGCAGTGTGCAGCAGCAGCAGTATTGTAACGGCAGTGGTACGTAGCAGCAGCAGTGAGGTAAAGGCAGCAGGTGTAGCAGAGCAGTGTTGTAACGGCAGTAATATGTTGCAGCAGCAGTGAGGTAAAGGCAGCAGGTGCAGCAGGTGCAGTTTTTGTAACGGCAGTAATATGTTGCAGCAGCAGTGGGCATCGATGGGGGAGGTCAGCAGTGACAAAACAGCAGCAGAAAAAAAGAAATAAGACTGAAAAGAAAGAGAGGGAGGTGAGACAAGAAAACAGAGAGAAGAGAGAGCCGAGAGAGTAAGGGAGGAAAGAGGCGAGAGAGAAAAGTGAGAAAACGAGAGAGAGAGAGAGAACCGTGAGGGGTTGGGGGTTTGCTCTTGGCCTTTTTTTCAATTAACATCCATTACTTCAACTGTGGCCTAAGCCATTACATAAATATCAATCTAGTTACTAAAAATAAAAAGAGTTAATTGACTAGTAAATAAAGACTTTCTAAAAACTAATCAACCAATAAAGTAGTTTCCTAATTAATTAAAAGATTAACAAGGAAAAGAATATACTACAAATAACTACTAAACTAATAACTAATGGGGCCCACAAGATCTACTAAAATCTGGAAAGAGAAAGGGGCTCGATCCAGCGTTGGAATGGCTGGATCGAGCTTTCCTTCTTCCTCCCTTTTCTTCTTCTTCTTTCTATTCTTCCAGCCACAAAGATGGCTGCTTCTTCTTCTTTTTGCGCCTGTACACTTTGATGTCCCCAGCAAAGGGGTATTGGATGATTCTTTTTCCCTCGGCATTGGAATTTTCTTGTTATAGATGTCATTTCTATTTATGTATATAAATTATTTTTCTCATCCTTATTCTTCTATTTTTTACATATTTGAGCTTTTTATTTGACAGGAATTTACCAAGCTGTTTGGTTCAAAGTCTCAGATAGCCAAGATTAGCATTCTCAAGGACGTCAGTGGAGTCATCAAGCCTAGCAGGTAGGAAATAAAAAGTTCAATGAACATAGAAATTTTAAAATTCATTTAGTCTAGTGAGTAATTCAATTTGGGATTAGCAACCATTTAGTCACTTCTTCCCTCCCCCATCTTTGCTCTTGTTATCGAAATTGATGATCCATATTTGATACTCTACTCTTTGATGCATCACTTAAAAAGGAAAGTTTTATTTGAAAACCTGACCATTTATGATTGGTGTATTGTGCATTAGACTATATGTACATCATGCTTCGAGTATCCTGATAATCGTCGTCAACCAAATGGCCTGACCATCCTAGCTGAACATCCAATTTGGATGGCCTCATGTTGAAAAGTGAAAACCCATAAAATGGGGATGGGAAAAAGAAAACAATAAATTTTCTGACAAATGATTGGATTTTAGCATTTTGAATTTTTTAAGCATGCAGTGTACAATCAATGGATGATTAAGTTTAATCATTTGAAATCTATATTTGCTTGAGGAGATCTTATGGTTGAAATCAGTTATATTTTTAATCCCACTTCGGTGTTGTGCCAAGTACAGTTTTTCATTATAGATGACAATATGTTACAACCAAAACATCAGTTACACATTTCACTTACAATTTTATGTATATATATATATATATATATATATGGTTCCTAAAATATAAAAAAAAAAAATCTATGGAGGGGAATCTTTCTTAAAATTTTCACTGTTTTTCCAAATTTGTGAGATAACAAACAAATTAAGGTTTACTTACATAGACTTTTCTGTGTTGCAGGATGACTCTACTACTTGGTCCTCCGGGATGTGGAAAAACCACCCTGTTGTTGGCTCTGTCAGGGAAACTAAACCAATCTCTCAAGGTTTTTGTATACAATGTCTTTTATCAAAACCTTGTGAAATTCAAATTCAAAGCATGTAAACTCACATTTATTATACGACAAGATATGATTGTCAGAACAAATATCTGTTAGTAAGAACAGCAGTGATTTATAGACTGAAACTTTAAATAGATAGCCTGGTAGACTTAGTCTAGGTGAATACATGCTCTCCGTAGAATGATTTATTCATTTGTTCTACACATCTTTTTAAACCTTGCAAAGAAAGATTTAATTACATATATTAGGCTCAGCTGAATCATGCCTCCGTACATTTTTTTTTTTTTTGGGGGGGGGGGGGG
>NC_056567.1:4755817-4812182 GCF_013358625.1 Macadamia integrifolia | reverse complement strand
GGGGTAGAAGGTTGAGTTGTATTCCAACACTAAATCTTTGAAGCTTCAAAATAAGTTCTGAGAAATTGCTAATAATAAATTGCAAAGAGAATAAAAAAAAATATTTTCTTTCACTTGTGAAAGTGGTTTTGGGTTAGAGGGATATGGAGATGTTGTCAGTTTTATTATTGAAGAGATAATGTTAACTAATATTTATATATTTTTTTTCAAACAATTTTTAATTGTGCTGATTCTTTGTTTGAAGTTATGCTTATATCATGGTATTTTAATCCTTTATCACCGCTTTTTAAAATTGTTTTAATAAAATCTCTAGGTTACTGGAGAGATCTCTTATGAAGGTCACAAACTGGAAGAGTTTGTTCCCCAAAAAACATCAGCTTATATAAGCCAACATGATCTGCACATAGCTGAGATGACTGTGAGGGAAACACTTGACTTTTCTGCATGTTGTCAGGGTGTTGGAAGTCGAGCAGGTAAGTTCTCTTTGGGCATACTTAATTTAAAATAGTTGCAAGTTCTCTATCTGTTTGAATTCACAAATTACATTATCTTGTTCAATATATATGAAGAGATTATGATGGAGGTTAGTAGGGGGGAGAAGCAAGCTGGAATCCTCCCAGACCCAGATGTTGATACTTATATGAAGGTACCTGTTAGAACCACTATTCTTTCTCTCCTTCTTGTTGTGCTTAATAATAGGCATACTACCCTGACTTCTGGGTAGGATCTATATATATTATGCGAGTAGAAAATGTTTTTCCCCGCCTTTATTTCAACAGCAAGATTTCCTACATTACTTGGTCCAATTCACTGAAGAGGGTATAATGCTTATACTTAGAGAACAGGAAAATAATAGTTTTTTTCTCGATCACCTTAAATTATAATAAAATAGAATATCTTAAACTTTCCTAACTAGAATTCTTGGACAGATCACAGATAAACTAGTTTCCTAGTAACAAGCAGCTCAACTACTAGTATAGTATTTTAAACTCTAAAAACTTCTAACCAACTTTCCTATTGAGGATTCTAGCAAACCCAACATTGCTAATATTAGGATAGGATGACTCTAGCCACGGGATCCACCAATAAAATATTAATTTTCATGCACCCCTTAAGACCCCCACTTTTGATCATTATATTTCATCTATTACACCCAAATCATTAATAAATCCTGGCTTAAATTTCTTAAGTTAGAATAGGTTGGTCCAAGTTATCTAGAACAGTTTAGGCTTATAAAGCTCCTTCTTGTTTCCAGTATTAGGAGTTTAGAGTCCTAATCTAAATAAGTATTTTATTTTCTTTTGTTTTTGAGTCTATAAGTACATATGTAAACCTCCTGCTATTGAGTTAGTTGAATGGATTTGGCTTGAAATAATTACTTGTGATTGGCTTGGGTGGTTGTTATCTCTTCTCAATACCCCTCTCAATAATCTCTTTTCCCCTTCAATTTTGTTCTCTCTCTCTCTCTCCTCCTCTATTCATATTCTTTTGTTTTGTCTGAATTTCCTTCTTTTCTGATTACTTCAATCTTGTAGTTTTTCCTCTTCCTAGACTACTTGATATTCTGATTCTCCCTCCTCTTTGCTTCTTGATTTCTCACATTTTTTTTATACTCTGAAACTTCCATGTTATTTTCTGATCATATTCTTCCACTATATCTCTCTTCCTATTTGCATCAATCATAACCTCACTTCTTTGTCCAGATTTTTCCATATAGCCATAATTTGAGGGTCATATCATCTGGGCACAGGCTGTTCAATCCCTACCCGCATCATGTAGCACCTAACTCCACATAGATGGCTAGGGGTATTCCTGCAATTATGAAAAAATCTAATTAAATTAAAAATAGAACATGCTCATGCCAATTTAGTGCTTGAGTTTCTTTTCCAAACCGTATCTTTCTTTTTTGGTCCACATCTGTCTTCTGAATTGTATCTACTCATTTGTGCTCATTACAAAGTAAGAACATTTAGAAATGCATCAAAATTATTTATCTAAATGTAGTTGTCATTTCCTAAACAAAATTAGGAACGTTTTCCCCTTCTAACTATTTTTCTCCACTTAATATGGTAATACCAGATGCAAGATACCAGATTTGGTGATCTTCCTTTTATAGGAAACATACACCATGGTTTAAGATCTTACTCTCGCCTCCCATCTCGCTGATTCAAAAAAGAGAGATCTAGCGAGTTCTCCCTGAGATCATGTATTTTTTCCCAGTCAACTCGGTGGTTGGTATCAGTGGCCATATGATCTTTGTAGCCCCCTGAAACTTGGTATTTACCCAGTTTTAGGCCTTCTAAACACAATGGAAATATCAGTTTTTTAAAAATCAAACTTAAAATGGTACTTTGACTTTGTACCCTATGTAAGTAGTCACCGACTCTTCATGCTCTATTCCACAATCTACATTCCACAATCAACACATGACACAACATAATCATAATAATTTAAAAGACATCATAGATAATTACTTAATTGTTTAACAACTAACACTAATGACTGATGAGTCACATTCACATACAAATTTAAACTTTTGTAACTCCAAATGTGTATGAGGAGGTAATATTCTCTACTCTTTAAGCTTCAATGAGTGTAGGAATGGAGATTCTCAAACGAAAACACCAAAATCCTTGCTCCTTAAGCATTTTTTCTTCAAAAAAGTAGAGAGAGAAGTGAGATCCTGAGATCTCGGTCAAGTTTTTGTACAATTATAACTCACTATACATCTCTTCTTGCCTTTTTGAAAAAGAGACATATTAGCTAGATCTCGCCGAGATCTTAAACCATGACATACACTAGTTAACCCAATACACTGTGTATTCACCTTGAGGTTTCTCCTAGCGCTTCCTTGAGTTTCAGAATCTCCTACTTCGCTTCATGAAATTAACATAAAACATCCCTATATAATTTTTTTCATTATGCACGTAAGAGAGGGAAGGTGCACGCTAGGTCCAACAGTAAGGTACGACTGTTGTGACCTTGTGGTCAAACGGTTGAAACAGGCTCTTGACATTCTTGGGGAAGGCTTCGTAGTTCTCGCCCTCGGACCTTTTTCATGCGAGAGCCTCGTGCACTGGGTACACCCTTTTTTATGCACTTAAGAGAGGGATAAAAGATTCAGTACACATATATTTGAATGCATCGGATTTCATATAGCACTTTTTCGAGCAGAAAACTGTCACTGAACAAGTGTGGAACTATTTTCAGTGTTATAGTGTTTGCTTCGTAGTATATATAAATTGCTGCTGTGGTGTATTATCCTTATATTATGTTCTAGTTTACAGTTGGTTTTTGGTGTATTGCAATTTTGATGACTTTATTTATGAACTTTTTTAATAGGCGATTTCTATTGAAGGCTGCAGAAAATCCGTTCAAACAGACTATATCTTAAAGGTAAATATATTCAACAGTTTAAAATCATGCTTTTCTTTATTTTCATAGCTGGCACTGGTTTATGTGACTGAATGCCTTGCATGTTAGTATCATTCAGATTCTTGGACTTGATATTTGTGCTGATACGATGGTTGGAGATGCCATGAGAAGAGGTATTTCAGGTGGTCAAAAGAAGAGAGTGACTACAGGTAGGGTGAATATTGAGATGGATCATGGATTGGATGATTATAGCATATCATTTATTCAAAATGTGTATGGATTTTGTTTTTGGAGGGTTTAAGTTGGATAATATAATTTTCGTCCTTCAAAAAATACAATGTATTCATTTAGGGGAAATGATCGTGGGTCCAGCAAAAGCTCTGTTTATGGATGAAATATCAAATGGCCTGGACAGTTCTACAACCTTTCAGATTGTTTCTTGCCTTCAGCACTTGGTGCATCTAACTGATTCTACAGCATTGATCTCACTTCTTCAGCCTGCACCAGAGACCTATAATCTGTTTGATGACATTGTCTTGATGGCAGAAGGAAAGATTGTGTACCATGGTCCACGTAATTATATTCTTGAATTCTTTGAATATTGTGGATTTAGGTGTCCAGAAAGAAAGGGAGCAGCTGATTTCCTCCAAGAGGTATCTGTTATAGCTATCTCCTACCTTATAAGTACTCTCTTATTCTCTAAAATGATGGACTTAAATTTCTTACTTTATTTTAAATTCAGGTTGTCTCTAAAAAGGATCAGGCGCAGTACTGGTTCCTTAAGGGCAAAGATTACAGCTATGTTTCCGTTGATGAATTTTGTGAAAGTTTTAAAGCATTCCACATTGGGAAAAAGCTGGAGGAGGAGCTTTCAGATCCATATGACAAATCTCAGAGCCATAAAAATGCTTTATCGCTTAATATTTACTCATTAAGCAAATGGGAGCTCTTCAAAGCATGCATGAGCAAGGAATTTCTTCTCATGAAGCGGAATTATTTTCTCTATGTCTTCAAATCAACTCAGGTTGGTATTTTTACGTTCGAGATTCCCTCCTATTATGACATGCCTAAATCCTTGTCCAATTAACTGCTGCTTGAATATTTGTTCCCTGCAGCTTGTAATTACTGCATTCATCACAATGACTGTTTTTCTAAGGACTCGTATGGGTGTTGATTCAATCCATGCAAACTATTATTTGGGTTCCTTATTTTATGGGCTTCTCAGGCTCCTTCTTGATGGATTCCCAGAAATGTCTCTGACAGTTTCAAGGCTCGCTGTATTCTACAAACAGAGAGACAGCTACTTTTACCCAGCTTGGGCTTATGCTATTCCATCGGCTATTGCAAAGGTTCCACTTTCTTTTATGATGTCCTTAGTTTGGACTGCTCTTACGTATTATGTCATTGGGTATAGTCCTGAGTTTGGAAGGTGAGTTTTCATGGACGGTAACTTCTTTAATTGATGAAATCTGAAAATATTTTGGTAATGGGAAAAGAAAGATCCCTGGTCAGGTGGCCCCTGAGCCAGTCGGAGGCCATGAGGGGCCTCACATGGGCATCAACAGGGGGTGGGTTTATTGTATTTCACTGGGTGGGGGCGACATTTTGCCCCTCCCACCCCCCTTGGGTGTCTGTGTGCAGGGTCCTCGCAACCAGGGAGTGTTCTGTGGCCCCTTGGTAAAATATACAGCTATTTGATAGCATAATAGCGTACAAGGTATCAGTTCTAGTGGATGCAAGTCAGTGTACCATTCAACAGACCCCACCTATAGTTGTATTTATGTGAGATGTATCTACACATTTTTTCATTTTTTCTTCTAAATTCTACTTATAAAATGTTGAATGTATTAGAATTCTCCATTTACAACTCTTTAAATTTAGTTCCTTGTTGTTTTATTTTTGTTTTCCAGGTTTCTCCGCCAGTTCATTCTACTTTTTGCTTTGCATCTAATGGGAACATCCATGTTCCGGTTTATTGCATCAGTTTCACGTACGCTTGTTGCTTCTATGACAGCTGGTAGCTTGACTTTGATGATCCTCTTTTTGTTTGCTGGTTTCATTATTCCATACCGTGAGTATCTCTATACTTCTTTCTAAATGAACTCCTTCAATAGTTCAAATTGATGTACTTAATACTGTTCTGGTTGCAGCCTACATGCCTACTTGGATAAAGTGGGGTTTTTGGGTTTGTCCATTGACATATGGTGAGATAGGCATAACTCTAAATGAATTTCTTGCTCCTCGGTGGCAAGAGGTGAGCAAAATCTATCTAATTTATTAGTTCTTATGTTTCAGGAACTTGATTTATATATTCATTAAATTATGAAAAAATATTACCCAAATAAAAATTATGAGATCGTTGCAATGCGATGCATGACAATATGTGGCCAACTTGGTTTGATAAATTTTCATAGAAGATATATGTCAATAGAATTTCAATGATCTATCTAATCCTTTTTTAATTTATCCTTTCTTTCTCTTTCGTTTTTTTGGCTGGATGGAAAATATATTAAAACAGAAGAAAAAGAACGAAAACACAAGCTACAAAGGCAACCCAAGGACTAGGGGCCCTAACACAGGCCACTAAAAACAAAAATACCAAAGGGGAATACATCCAAAAACAGGGGAGGGACAAAACAAGCACCAAAGTAGGGGGTACAAGAAAACAAGGAAGAGGGATGAAAGTTGAAACAACATATATAGATGATACATGAAAACTAGCGGGAGGGAGCAACAAGAGGGAGATCCTAAGAAGAGGCCAGATGCCTGTTTCTACTTGAGTCAAGGCACAGTACACAATTGTGAAGAATTTTATTTCTAATCTCAAAAGTGATAGTGTCTCAGACTTGCTCCATAGTACGCGAAGTGGTAGTCCGTCTTCTTTTGTTTCTTTGCCAACATTTATGATGGATCACTCCACTGAAAACTTTCCAAGAGTATTACAAGAGGATTTGTTGTTGAAAGTTTTAAAGACCCACCTTTGTTCTCTATTAAATGAAGGTTAGCTCTAGGAAAAGGCCAACACTTTCTAAGGATACCTTTCCAGGCTGATTTGGAGAAGGGATATGAGAAGAATAGATGGTCAACACTTTCAATGGAATTCCAACAAAGGCAACAATTAGGAATCATGATATTTCTTTAGGAAAGAAACTCCTTCTTCGGAAGAGAATAAGTGAAAGCTCTCCAAACAGTTAAGCAATGCCTTGGAATGGAAAATCCAACCAAATAAAACTATACCAAGGAACAGAGGGAGCCCTAGATCTGATCAAAATTCCAAGCAGAAGAAGGGGAGAATTTCTTACAAGAGTTTTCCATCCAATGGACAGCATCCCTACTTCCTGTAGACCTCAAACTAACTCTCTAAAGCTTATCCTAGACCTCGATGAGAGAAACAGAATTTCTCGGATCTGGAAGCCACCAACCATTTCTAAATATGGAAGACACCTTGGCCAATCTACTTGAGACTGCATCATACCTGATTCTGTCACCATACTTAAAAATTAGAACACCATCAGGGTGCCAATTATCAAACCAAAGTAGTGTGCTAGAACCATCACCAATAGATGATTGGATAAAAATAGAAACAAGATGCCAGTATTTGTGAACCTTTTTCCAAACCAGGAAGCATCCAATTGGGTTGATGCAGTCCAAATGGAGTCTGAAATTAAAAAGAAAGAAAGAAACTGTAAAGGAAAATAGGCCCTAATCCTTAAGGGGAGGAGACCCTATAAACAAAGGCCCTAATTCAAAGGGCATACATCCATAAGAACAAAAGGGAAACTCCTGATATACAAGAACTAAGTCAAGGGGGCTTATCGCGTATGTATCATAGAAATACCCCATTGATCCATAAGTTTGTCGCAATGGGGAGATGGCTTCCCTTGGGAAGTGATGGATCGACACTTATCCAAAATCTCAGATTTGATACATCGGACAATGGCCGGCCTTATCTTGTTACAAATCAGTCTACCCTTTGCTCCATCCAAATATGATACACAGTAGCACAAAACACATGCATACCAATATCTACAATGTTGCCACACCCCCAAAAAGTTTTGGCAACCGGAAAGAGCTACTGTCATTGTGTTGCTGCTCGGGAGTAGATTGGTGATCAGCACTTCATTCCACACCTGCGCTATAAAGGTGCACTCAAAAATAGATGATTGTCTCTCGAGTCTGCATAAACAGCAAAAATGCCTCACATGGATGTTCCTTTCAAGGAGTGATCTGTAGTAGAGAGTTCATCCCTTAAGCATCTCCAAGCTATAGATGATTGCCTTGGGATATTAGAGGGAAACCTAATGGATCCATCCCAATTTACCTTTGTGGTCTGTTGCCTAAGATGTTGCCAAGTCGATTTAGAGGAGAATACACGTGAATTATTCCTGTCGAAACCATGCAATCCAGATCACTTGATGGGAGGCATGTGATGCTATCATGCTTACCCCAAATCTGTTGTAGGTCCAAGGAGACCAGAGGACCCGGGTCATCCAGTCATTATCGCGAATCAAGTCATGAGTGACGGCCAGTCTGTGAGAGACGGAGTCATCCTATCCCTGTATCCATTAAGAAGAATCCCATCTGGGTGCTAAGAATCAAGCCGAACACGAGTTGTGCTGCCATTACCTATGATGTGGTGAACCATGCATTTTACATTAGAACGGTACTTCAAAATTTTATGCCACAGCCAACAGAAATTTTGTAACTACTTTACAGTTCAAAGAGATTTAAGTCTTCAACTCAAGATTATCAAGGTGTAAGTGGGACCCAAGGCGTTGGAGGAAGGTAAAAATTCAAGGGGACACCAACAAAGCGACGTCTAGGCGACTAAGGCGCCAGTTCAGACTGAGATGCCTTGATGCCACACCTAGGCGATGGCTTGATAAACTATGCTTCAAATATCAGTGACAAACCCAAGATACTAAGTCCCATGCGATGTTATGAAATTGAGATTGAATCCTCTTCACGCCCAAGCCTCCTTCCACATTTGTTTTACACATTGAGTCCCATGCAATGTTATGAAATTGAGTCTGAATCTCAGCAACAAATGCACAATAAATAGAGAATAACTCAGAATGATTTTCATTAAACCAAGTAACTCTGGAATAGTCATCAACATAAGTAACAAAATATTTGGATCCCAACTTAGACGTAACTGGACAAGGACCCCACACATCCGAATGTACTAAAGAAAAATGGTGCTCAAACTGTTTATTGACTCAAGGGGAATAACTCACTTGATGAATCTTCCCAAACTGACACGACTCACATTCTAAAATAAGAATCAAGTTTTTTTAAAACTTTGCAAAGACATATGACCTAGGTGGCAGTGAACTTGATGAGGAGACAGAACACTCGAGACGCAACTGAAAGAAAATCTTCAAGTAGATACACACCCCAATTTCATGGCCCCTACAAATCATCTTCTTCATTGTAAGATCTTGAAAAACACACGAATCAGGATAAAAGGTTATTGAATAGTTGTATGCATTAGTAAGCTTGGTGATAGATAAAAGGTAAAAGAAAAATCTGGTAAATGAAGAACGGAAGAAACGACAAAGAAGAATTGGGATGAACAATCCTAGTGCCATTGACCTTTTGCCAAAGAATCATCAGCCGAAGTGACACTGGAAGTGGAATCATGGAAGGAGGGAAAAAAAATCTGAAACACTAGGCATGTGATCGGATGCACTTAAATTGATAATCTAGGGACAAGAAGAAGATGAGATACATACAGTGGCATTACCTGTCTGGACAATAGTAGCAGTGGAGGGCTGAGAAATCTGAAAATAATTTACCGTGCTTATTCGTTTTCGGTCAGTACTCAGCTGAAATTGTTAAACTGCTGCTGAGGTGGTTTGCCATGAAGTTTCCAACAAAAATGTTGGGTATGCGTTGGCTTGCCACATTGATGGCACATTTGCGCCGTCCCTACACCGTCTAAAGGGTTTGGACTTTGGAGTACCAGCCCTCCACCATTGCCAGTACCAGTTCCACGGCCATGTATGTCTCCATGACCATCACCACGACCTCCTTCATGATTAGTGTTTTGAGACACAAGGGCTGAACTGTCCACTGGTATAGTACGAGAACCTTCTCGAGATACATGTAATACTCGGGAAAAGGTATCCGCAAGAGAGGCCACCTTACATTGCCAAGAATTTGAGAACAAACAAAGTCATATTTAATTCCAAAACCACCCAAAAAACCCATAATTGCTAGTAGTGCTGCATCTGTTGCACATTAGTGCTGACTGATAGGAAGCAAAGAATTCAGATCTTCATGCATCCTTTTAAAATCAGTAAAACATTGGGTCGGAGGACGATCCTTCCGATCAAACGATAAAATTCCTATGACAACTCATAAATACGATAAAGGTTATTTTATCTAGAATATAAAAAATTCAAGTACTCCCACAGCTTCTTCATAGTATTGAGGTGAATAACAAGATCAACAATATGATTCTCAATAGAATTCAGCAGCAGCCCCAAAATCTGTGCATCAATGGTATCGCATGTAGTATTCGTGGTAGGTCTAGTCTGTGTCAAGTGACTTTGTTGATCACGACCTTCAAAACTAATTGAACAATCTTCTTCCATTGCTGGAAATTAGTAACCCCTTCTAGTTTCTTCTCTGTGATCCGATTAGAGGATGAAGACACAACCTCGGTCACCGTATTCTTTGTATCAACAATCGACCCAAATAACTCATGAATCGAACGAAAGGATCACAAGATAAGTCGGCAACTCACAAATCAGCAACCTAAACACAAATAGATGGATTCAAAAATCAATCCAACAAATTGACTCCAACAATAATCGATCCCCAAAAAAGAAAAGAATATGGATCCCAGGAAAGTAGATTCCAACAACCGATTGATCATCTCCAAAATTTCTAACCAACCACCAAACACTTAACGCTCCAAAATATTGATCAATCACCTTAAAAAATTCGATCTATCAATCTTCATGATGCTCTATACCATAGTTCTAAATTTCGGAAATTTCGGCCCTAATTTTGGAAATTTTTGGAAATTTTGACCTGAATTTTGGTTTCGACTTTGAGATTTAGAAACTTGCTCTATAAGGAAACGGGGGTGAAAATTCCCCACTGTATGTAGGTGCAACTTCTCTGTTGTATGATGGTTTATAGTATCTCCGATACCGATACGATACCCTACGATACGTATCTTAAATTTAGTTGACCGATACGGTACACACTGATACGATACATGGAATTTTTAAAATCCTTTCGTATCGATATATATCCTACGATACATACTGATATGCATTAATACACCACCAATACACATCGATACGAAACGATATGCACCGATACAACTATAAAAAATATAAAATCGAGGTGAAATGTATGTTTCGGTATGTATCGATCTGTACGTATCGGTGAGTATCGGTACGTATCGGTATGTACTGATACAGTGCACTACGGTCATATAATGGTCAAGATGGGTAAATTTTTAAAAAACATGATTTTTTGAGGGGTTTTTGTTCCGAAGTTGCTGCCAGCCATATTTCTCTCTAACTAAAGTGGAAATCAAGGTTGGGAACAAGGATTTTACATTTATGGGATAACTACAAACCTTGAATTCTTAGTGTGATACCCTCAATTTAGTGTTTATGAATAATACATGTTATTAATAGCTTTTTTTAACAAATTCTTTATACAAAAGTGTTTAAAAAAAATGTTTTCTATCCATTTATATGTGTATCTTTAGCATATCTCCGATACGATATGATACCCTCTGATACGTATCTTAATTTTGGCCGACCGATATGGCGACCGATACCGATAATTTAATTCTTGGACTTGTATCAGTAGCAATCAAACCAAAAGGGGAAAAAAAAAGATTGTTTAGATGTAGTAGTACCGAACTCGATCGGATGTGTAGGGATCAAACTCTGATACCATATAAACAATAAAGAAGAGAAAGAAATAAAAGAGAAGAAGGAAGAAGAGAAAGAGAGACTGTTGTAGCTCTGGGAGTCACAATCATAAGGTTTAGACTCCCTATACTATTCAATATATAATGCATAACCTAACAAGGGCATAATGAAAAAGCATAAAATAGAAGAGAGGAAACAAGAGGGTCCCTAGTGCTAATCACTGGCTCCTCCTCCTTAAACGATAATTCCTAACACACACCACCTAAAACCCTTCCCTTCCCAGCACACCGACTTCCACCCTCCCAACCCCCCAACAGCAAACAAGCCCTTACCCTAAGCCCTCATCCTTCAACTGGTGTACTACCTGAATTCAGGGTTGATTTATTGTTGATCTTGAATTAAATATGTTTTTCTGAACCATTCTTTGTTTCATTATATTTTATTTTGACTTCTCAAGTATGTGGTAGATTAGATGGATTTGATCATTAAATCATGTTTAACCTTCCTTTCAGGCATCTATCTGGTGACATTAAGTAAAAGATGTTGAAGTTGTGTCCTGTTTTTTTTTTTTTTTGGGGTAAAGTTGTGCTCTGTTTTTTGTCTTTAGTGTCTTTTCCTTGATGTTTAAGATGTGTCCAAGTGTATGGCCCTGAAATACGCCAAACGCACATACAAAATGACTATCCAAGTGCGTCAAAAAACTGTAAGAAACTGGTAACTACAACAAAAAACAAATGTTCAGCTCTCTTCCCTTCTTCTTCTTCTGCATAATTTTGCTACTATACTTTTCTTTGCATCTCACTCGAATCTTCATCAAGATTCAGCTGTAGAAACCACCAACAAAAAGGTCTATTATACTCACATATCATTGTGGTGGTCAGACCAATATCATATTCATAGACCGTGGTTCTAGTTTTTTGAATGAACATTCAGAATAACATAGCTTTGATTGGAAATTTATGATTATATTCTCCAGTGATTTTTTCTTTGATGTTCTTTATAGATGTCCACAAACACTACTTTAGGGAACCAAGTACTTCAAAGCCGTGGGCTGGACTTCAGAAGCTACTTTTATTGGATATCACTTGCTGCCTTGTTTGGCTTTGCAATACTTTTCAATGTTGGATATGTGCTGGCTTTAACTTTTTTAAAGCGTGAGCTCATCTTTGTTTTCTTAACAGGCTTATGCTATATGAAAAAGGAAAGTTACAATAAATGATAAAAAAATTTAGGAAAAATTTTACTATAAAGTGACACAATTTTTTTGTGTTCTTCAGCTCCTGGGATGTCTCGTGCTATTATTTCATATGAAAATCTTGCTCAAATACAAGGAAAAAAAGACTGCAACAACGGTTCTGTAGAGGAGGAATCCACTAATGGTCATCCCGAAAGTGTTGCAAAGCCTAAAAGAGGTGAGATCATAGTCTTAATTATCAAGGAGAGTAATAGACAATTGACCATTTAAAGTATTACAAAACTATAATTTTAAGTACCCCTCCTCAAAAGAGAAAAGAAAAGAACACCATTTTTGTTATGGCACCCCTACTTATTAGTATTGGTTGTCCTAATTTTTCCGTCATTATAGAATAATTCCATGGTTGATTTTGTAGGAAGGATGGTCTTACCTTTTGAGCCCCTAACAATGACCTTTCAGAATCTTCATTACTACATTGACACTCCTACGGTAATCATACTAAAGTAACTTTTTACAGTAAATTTAGTTTACTAGAGAGGAAAGTCAGATCAATGACTTTGTTTATTTCATTGGTCTCAGGCAATGAGAGAACGGGGCTTCAAAGAAAAAAAACTACAACTTCTTCATGATATTACAGGTGCATTTAGGCCTGGTGTTCTTACTGCATTAATGGGTGTCAGTGGAGCTGGGAAGACTACTCTTATGGATGTTCTTTCTGGAAGAAAAACTGGTGGTACTATTGAAGGAGAAATTACAATTGGTGGATACCACAAGGTTCAAGGAACATTCGCTAGGATATCAGGTTACTGTGAGCAAAATGACATACATTCTCCACAGATCACTGCGGAGGAGTCAGTGATATATTCTGCTTGGCTGCGACTGTCGCCTCAGATTGATTCAAAAACAAAATCTGTATGACGACATTCATCATCTAGAGATAAACAGTACGTTTTTTACCATACCTTTGGGCAGAATCCAAAGTGGAAATGTCATGAAATGTTTTTTACAGGATTTCATAAATGAAGTCCTTGAGACTATTGAACTCGATGGAGTTAAAGATACTTTGGTAGGTGTGCCTGGTGTTAGTGGTTTATCAACTGAGCAGCGTAAACGTCTTACAATAGCTGTGGAGCTTGTTGCCAATCCTTCGATTGTCTTCATGGATGAACCCACCTCTGGATTGGATGCAAGAGCAGCTGCAATTGTCATGCGGGCAGTGAAGAATGTGGTTGGTATGGGACGGACAGTTGTTTGCACAATCCACCAACCAAGTATAGATATATTTGAGTCATTTGATGAGGTATATCATTAAGTCGAGCACTTCTTATAATGCCTCCCCCCACCCCCCAGGCCCCGCTGACATGTGAAACCTAGAAATTGAGAATGATGTTGTGAACCCTTAGAGTAGTGCGAACACTACTAGTATTGTGTAGTTACAACTGTAAGGAACTGCTGCACCGGACACCTAAAGTTGCTAGTTCCATTTCAACATAACCATAAAGAGGAGTGTTGAGTGCATAACATTTATGACATGTAATTTCGAGGGAACATCAACTTTATCTTCAATTCTCTTAGGAAGCTGCAAATATTTGAACTGAAGCATCCAGTTTTGTCCTGTGGATTACTCTTCTGGACATTTGGCTGTTGGATAGATGGAGAAAGAATTAGATAGGTGTCATGTTGAATTTTTGGGTATCTCAACCATTGCTCACCATATGGATCTTTGCCCTTTTCTTTTTCTAAGGTTCTTAAGCTGCCCTCTGTCCCAAACAGAAATGGAATTTTGTAAGCTCTAAAATGACATGCAGAGCCCTCATATTGATATGATATTTGACCTGAGATAAAATGATAAAATGGACACAAGACTTGGGCCCATCAAACAATGGCACATGGCATAAAAGCTGCTTCAGTTAGAACATCTTCCAAATGAGGCTCTTTTGGATCCCTGCAAATTTTATTTATACATTAAGACTATAAACATTTAGTAAGTCCTGGTGATTCAACAAACCAAGCTTCTGGAAAGCACATTGCTTTTGAATTTTTCTCTCTATGGAATGCTACAGATGCAATCTTGAATTACAGTTTTTGATTCATCTAATGCACATTTTACAATTCTTGCAGTTGATTTTAATGAAAACTGGAGGACGCTTAATCTATGCCGGACCATTGGGCCAACATTCAATTAATGTTATTAAGTACTTTGAAGTAAATTTACCAACTTCTGATATATTACTTTTTCACTAATTGGAATATATATGCTACCTTTTGTCATCAGAAACAAGTGGTTGGTAAATCCATCTTTTCCTTTGTTTTTTAGGAAATACCTGGGGTACCAAAGATCAAGGACAACTACAATCCGGCAACATGGATGTTAGAAGTTACATCTACATCTGCAGAAGCAGGCCTCGGTGTTGATTTTTCTGAAATCTACATGGATTCAATTTTCTATAAGTATAACTTTACTTCTTAAGGGAAAAGAATAAAATAATTTAATACTACTTTAAATCTAGTACATCCGATTTTTAGTTTTGAAGATCACATCAACATCAGGTAAATTGGATGATATTAAACATTCGTTCAATTGTTAGATTATTGGTTATCCATGTGTACCTCACCTTGGGAATTTGGGAGCATTCTGTAGTTGAATCTTAACTTTCATTATATTATATGAATATGATAATATCCCATCTTCTCGCTTGCATATTCACTAGAAGTTGTTGCAGTCAAAACAAAGTTATTTTTTGGGTGTTATAGGTCTTTTTCTTTCAATTGGAACTACAGTTGCCTACTCTGACGTCAAATTAATACATATTAAATCAGTTATGACTCATTAATTCATGGGGCACCTCGTTATAGTATCTATTTGAAAAGATTTTCCTGATTTGTTAGATTTTAAGGCTATGGCTTTTGGCATTGATTGAATACATGGGGTAATTGCACATTTACTTATTATTTTGACTTGGAGGTGACAGTTAAAAAACTTTACTTGCTATTTTTGTGTTCTTCCCTCTCTTCTTTTTTGGGTGAAGTAAAATGTGACAATTCCACAAATTTATATAGAATATTGATTAATTATCGATATAAAACATCGTTTTGTAAAAATGTTATTGTAGCTAATTTTTTATTCTTTATTGTAGGGACAATGTACAGCTTGTTAAACAATTAAGTACTCCACCACCTAGTTCAAAGGATTTGCATTTCTCTACCAATTTTCCACAAAGTGGTTGGGGGCAGTTCAAAGTATGCTTGTGGAAACAATACTTGTCCTACTGGAGAAGTCCTGCTTACAATTTAAGACGTTTCCTTTACACATTCTTTGCATCTATGCTATTTGGAATTCTGTTCTGGAAGCAAGGGGAGAGGATGTAAGTCAATTTACTCTACCGGGATTCTATATACTATAGATTTAGATGACAAAAATCAAAGCTAAAATGGGATATTTTTCATTTAGTTAGTTCCATTGGTGGATTACTAGGGTCAAAAGCTATCAATCTTTCACATTCATTTACAGTTACAGTATTGTAAGTGTAATGAATCCAAGTGTATGCTTGCGGAACCAATTTAGTTGCATGAAATTACTGTAATAAACTTAAGATAATTACTTCAAGTGCAATTCTAGGGGGACCACCCTCATTCCTCAACCACTTCTTTACCTTCTTGCACTTGAAACTAGAGCAAAACTATAGAAAGGCAGGTTAAGGGGTGAAGTGGTCTCCTTATGCACAATTTATTATTTTCTTTTCTTTTCTCTTCTTCTCAAGATACTTTTTTATATTATTATTTTCTTTTTTCTATCCATTTCTTGACAAACAAAAACAGCCTAAGTGAGGGGCAATTTTTTTGCAAGATTATTCCCATCACTAAAATAATTCTCTTCATTTTTTGTTGCAGAAATACCCAGCAAGACCTGCTGAATATACTTGGTGCAATGTTTGTTGCAGTGCAACTCATAGGTGTAAATCTCACATCGGTAGTCTTACCATTTGTTGCAACAGAGCGCACTGTCTTCTATAGGGAAAGAGCTGCAGGAATGTACTCTTCATGGGCTTATTCGTTTGCACAGGTTTAAACTTGTCTCTCAAACTCATCTAGTTGATTTGGCTCAAGGATTTTTTTTTTTTTTTATATAACTTAGGGTCAATAGAAAATAAATTATTCATCCTTGTTCTTTTTATTATTATTATTTTTTTTTTTTTAACCTTTTATTGGACTTGATTGGAGATTCTAATAGGAGTTGTTCTATTATGGCACTACTGGAGGATGAAAATTTTATCCTTACTTGTGTCTATGAGAAGCACATGGTAGACAAGATATTCAAAAGCTAACAAATTTGCTTCCATTTCATCTTTAGCTTTCGCAGTACAGTTGCCACACCTCATGCATGGGAGTACTTCCTCCTGTTGTGTCAGTATATTTTTTATTTTAGTGTTGGCCTATCAATCTGAGATTTTCTAGTTTTTTCCATTTTAATCTTACGTGGGTTTGATTGCATGCTGCAGGTGGTAATTGAGATTCCATATTTGTTCACTCAAACTTTCATATATGTCATTATCACATACTCCATGATTGGGTACTATCCGTCAGCATATAAGATATTTTGGTACTTCTATACCATGTTTTGTGTGCTGGCCTACTTCAATTACCTTGGAATGATGCTTTTAGCTCTGACACCAAGCGTTCGTGTTGCTGCAATATTGTCCTCTGCCTTCTTCTCAACATTGAATCTATTTGCTGGCTTCCTAATACCCAAACCGGTAAGCATTTACTCCACTTTCTTGCTCGAAGTAGTTACCTAGTTTTCAGCAAACCCTGACCCATAAATCTGACATGTTGATTAGACGGGACTGACTTCTGATAGACTTGAGAGGTACACTAGTTCTACGTAACTGAATTGACTCCTAGACTCTGTAAAACCTGATTAATCCTGACTATTGTCTAAGGTCGTCCATCCAGCCGTTGGATTGTCCTCATATTTTTTGGATTTTTTCTCCTTGCTGTACCCTCTACTCAATGTGTGTAATAGCCTCTTCTGAGGTCTCAATTTACTGATGTGAGTTTTCTCCCTTATTGGCACTTAGTTACCCTTACGGGGTTGATGCTCGTGGCTGGTTGTCTTTCTCCTATTGCTGGTCATCTGGATTTCATCTAGTAGTGATATATATATATATATATATATATTGTTTAAAGTGTCTCCGATACGATACGATACCCTCCGATACATATCTTAAATTTAGCCGATCGATATGGCGGGCGGTACCGATACTTTAATCCTGTAATATATATATATATATTTTTTTAATGAGTGTATGTGTGTTGTGCTGGATTTGTGATTTTTGGTGGTTCTGTGACTGGTATTTGCTGATTTGCATTGGTGTCTGCACTCTTTTGCAATACTTTTTTGTGATTGGCTAGCTTCTCTTAACTCTTTGCTGCTGCCTATTTTTTAATATATCATGGTTGACCAGAAGCTTCTTACAGACAGCGTTAATGGTAGATTACTTCCATTAAGCTCAATGGAACTTTTAGTTACCTGCTTTGTGTCCAAGCTGTTAAGATATAGATCAATACAAATGGGAAATTGGCATATTTTACTTCCTCTCTACCTTCCTCTACTGATGCACAGTATAATGAAGGGATCTGTGAAAACAACACACATTTTTTTCTGGTTATGGAACAGTATGGAGCCAGCCATTGCTGCCAATGTTATGTTCCATGCTATAGTTGAAGGTAGGGGGACCAACCGATCGGTCTTGGCCAGCCTCGGTGGGGCCTAATCAGGCACCCCCAGTTTAAGACATCGCACCATTCCCAACCAGATAAAATCAGGCCTTCAGATGCTACCATTTGGTTGGTTGGCTGCCAGGCCATAATCAGGCTTCAAGGATGGAGATCTGGCAGAGCTTTTCTGGGCCATAATCAGGCTTCAATGATGAAGATCTGGCAGAGCGTTTCCTATTCCTCAATGATCTTGATGATGATTAATTCCAATAAGCATTTGAGAGATAAACACAAGAATTCTAGAGACGGTGACTTAGTTTCCAGATATAAAGTTTTTCGTATTACATCAGAAATAGAGACAAAGCAAAAACAAGCAAAAACTAAATGAAGTCAAACCTTCAACAGCAGACGAAGGTGCACCGCTGCAGGATAGACATGATCCTCCCACTAAGAACTCACTTTTCAAAAAATATTAGAGATCCACAGGCAAGAGAGGGGAAGGATACCGGAATACCCATCAAAAAGAGCCGAAGGTATTGTGCTACCTTCAGCTTTCTTCCCCTGACATACAGTTCCTCTTCTATTAAACCCTCAACCTCAATGCCCAACTCCAAAGGACATAAGAGATCAATTTAGTGATGGCATATAATCCAAAATTGGAATGAAAAAGAAAAGAGAAATGAAATGAGAAACCTGAATTCTTCGTTTCGAAGTGGTGAGAATCAGGGAGGAACCGTTTTAAGGTGACAGATAAACACAAGAATTCAAGGAGACTTTCAGGCTTTCTGTGCAGAAATAAGACCTGACATATCCTTTGCTATAGGCGGCGTTATGAGCCAATTTTTGGAGTCACCTAAGATAAGAAGGCTTATTGGGAGGCTACCTGTCAGATTTTGAGGTACCTTAAGGGTGCTCAAGGAAGGGGTCTCGCTTATAGACCTAATAAGCATATTGAATTGGTTGGTTATTCAGATGTAGATTGGCTTGGTGTTGATTGTGATAGGAGGTCAACTACTGGGTATTGCACGTTTGCTGGTGCTGATCTTGTCACATCGGAATATAAAAAAGCGGGCTATTGTGGAGTACAAGGTTATGACTCATACTGCATATGAGTGGATTGTGCTGATATTACTTTTTTATGTACTTGTTTTTCCCATTACTAAACCTATAAATATGTGGTGTGGTAATCAGGCTGTCATATATTGCTAGTAATTTTTCATGAGCGGACAAAACACATTGAGGACGACTGTAATTTTGTTTGGGATGCTATGATGAGGAAACTGATCTCAACTCTGATTGTTACATCTAGGAATCAGCTGGATGATATATTCACTAAGGTGTTGTTTTGTCAAGCTTTTCTTAATGGTTGTTTCAAGCTGGGCATGGGTGATGTGTATGCTCCAACTTGATGGGGGAGTGTTAAGTTACTTGTAATTTCCCTCCTATCGATAGGGTCATTATGGAGTTTATTTCTTCATGTTTTAGTTGAGGGTATTATGGTCCTAATTTATAATAGCATGGGGTACTATTGTCTTAGTATGGTTTTGACCTTATAAGTAAGAATACTTGCTCACGGTAGGATCTAGCATAGCTGTAAGTTTTTGTTTCTTCTCTCCACCGATCTCCTTTTCTTCTCCACTTCCTCTTCTCTTCCTTTCCCCTTCTCTCCTTCCTCCTCCTACTGATTATTGGATGATCTAATACTCCAACAATATATTTTTGTAATTTACATTCTACTATTATACTTAAGAGCTATAGTTATAAACTTCAACTCTCAAGTCAACTCTGCTTGATGGACTACTGAGTTGATATAAGCTTAAAACACTGACTGACCTAGCTTTGCATTGTGGTGTGCTTTCTTGCAGCAAATTCCTGTGTGGTGGCTTTGGTTTTATTATTTATGCCCTACATCTTGGGCACTAAATGGTCTCCTCACTTCACAATATGGAGATGTAAACAAGGAGATATTGGTATTTGGTGAACCCGGCACTGTAACTTCCTTCTTGAGTGGATACTTGGGATACAGTTATGACAGTTTGGATGTCGTAGCCATTCTTCTAATTGCATTTCCAATCACAGTTGCATTTGTCTTTGCTTATTGTATAGGAAAACTGAACTTCCAAAGAAGATAAATGTTGTAAAGCCTTACCTAGGATTGCACATAGGCTGGATCATTAAATTTTTGAATTGGCCTGGTTAGATGTAATTCAAAATTTGACCTGAGCTAATTCATGGCCATTTGTTATCCAACTCTGAAGTGCTGGACCCTCTAATGAAATTTTAAAGAATTCTTGTAATATCCTATTGTGTAATGTGAGCATTTTCCCAATTTCCTTAAACATTCGTCAACTTTATTATCATCTCAACAGAATTGGCTATGTTGTTAGTATTCAAATAAAGTGCATTTGTCTAACACTTCTTCACCCCCAAAATTCTGCATGAACTTGTTATCAAGGTGTTAATTTTAAGTCCAATTTTGGAAATTGCATACTCAATTCTTTTTTAAGAACTTGGACCATTGAATAAACCAGGGGCGGTGGGTCTCTTTTACATGGTGGGCCATAGATTTGAGATATTGGAGTTTGGTGTGGTGAAACCAAATGGTAATCTTTCAAAGAAAATAAAGAAAAGGGCAAGATAGAAAAATGACCAAAACCCTACTGGTTTGTAAGAAAACCATGAAAATGGCTGTTTAGGCTAGCTGGTCGAGGGATTTATACAGAGTTATATAGATCAATCACATGACCTGATCCAGTTTTTATACTCTGGCCAAAATAATTTATTGTAACCATTCAACTAAAATAGATTCTTTTGAAAACTTTGGGTGGATCTTGAGATTAAATACTGTTTATTTAAACAACTGTTTTGAATTAGGGAAAGAACTGGGCTGTTCAAATTGTGTATTCTTTGATTCTGATCCAGACTCTTATTTCCTGGATTGAAACGAAAAGGTAGAAATCAGTTCTAACAAATAGGAAAATTTAAAAAGAAAAAAAAAAATCCAGTTCAGCTAGGAGGCAATATCATAAGCGCTCCTGTTCCTACACATATATTGAAAGAAAAATATAAAATAGGGACCTAGTTTGCTCAAGGCCATGGAGAACAGGAATCCATTCACGGTGGCCCATCTGGGCCATTCGAAGTGGGGGCAGGGGCGTGTGGGGTCTCATCCCTTTGATCCACGTGGTGATGGAAAACTTCTTCCATAAATAGAGTAGATTTTGTGATGTCTGAAATATTTGAAGGGATGCTAGAAATCCTCCAATTCTTCTCACCACGAAAACGAGAGTTCAAATGGTAGAAGGGAGGTGTTGATTTCCAGATTTTCATGAGGATATCCAAGAAGTCCTCTCAAAACGTGGGACAGCTGGGACTTTGAATCTTGCATTACTTTGACTATCATTAGTCTGCATAAGGTGAATTATTTCTCCAATCTTACATTCATAAAGGAGAGCTTTAGGAGCCCGAACCTAAAAGTATCCTCCCATCTCTGTGCATGAGAAAGATATCTTAATTTCATAGTTGTCACGGCGTCTAGGCATCCTAATGCATTAAAAGGGGCTTAAAATTAAGACGAAACCAGCAAGGCACCTAGATGTCCAAGCGACACTTTGACAACTATGCTCAGCTTAATAGTTTTGGTGATTTCAATACAATCCCTGATCTTATTGCATGATATTTTATAAATGATATCTTAACTTCATAATTGTCACGACATCTAGGCAACCCAAGTCGTTAATGGGGGCTTAGAAGCAAAGATGAAACCAACAAGGATACTTTGACAACTATGTTGAGCTTAATTTTGATGATTCTAATATTACTCGGCGCTTCTCAGCTTGGAGAGTATATTTCTCATTTGACATTTGCTGATGATATTATACTTTTTGGTAAGTCTACATCTCAAGAAATCCGTGATTTTCAATCTATTTTGGATGAGTATGGTCTCTTCTCCGGGCAAGCCTTGAATCATAACGTGACGAGGGCTCATTTTATTCCTAACTGATCATCTAGCTTAAAGAGACTTTTATTCAAGAGATTTCACCTTAATCCTCCTGGGCATATTGGCTCCTATCATGGAGTTCCTTTTTCAAGAAGGCGATTATCTAAAGCTAAATGATTGGATCTTCTTAAAAGAGTTAATTCTCATCTATCCCAAAAGAAATCCAAGGTTCTCAGCTCGACAAAGAAGCAAGTTCTGATACAACCTATACTTTCAGCTCTTCCACACTCCACTACATGTCATGCTTTAAACTTCCAGCTTCAGTATTATCTCTTCCAGACTCTTCTAGTCGGAGTTCCTTTTGGTCCATCGGTTAGACCAAGATTTGCCGGTCTAGGAAATTTGGGGGTCTTAAATTAAAGCTTTCCACCTATATGTACCAAGGTCTCTTCGCTAAAAAAGTTTGGCAATTGCTCAATCTTTTATATTCTCATTGGGGGAGGATTATGAAAACTAAATATTTTCCTCAATGTTGTTTCATTAATGCTACAATCTTCTTAGAGATGGAAATCTATAATTTATGGTCGAGACCTTCTTATGAAAAGTCTACACATCCGTCTCGGGCACGACAGATCCATCAATCCATCCATGGATAGACATGGACCCTTGGATTTGGTCCACTACTTCCAATGGAACCAATTTCACCAGGTATGGTGAATATTATCATATCTCAACATCTTCTTGGCAGTTGGTAGAGAGCAGAGACACGTTGGACCCTTGTGGATATAAATATCCTTCCCCTACCCGTCAAATGTGTGACAGTCACAGACCGTAACCTCATTTCTGAGTTCTCACTTGCCCCTAACTGAACTGAGCGACAGCAATGGCGATTGAGTAAGTTTTGATATGCTGTTTTGAGATCATTTTTTTCTCTTCTTTGCTGGGTTTTTACTTCAATTGATGTCATCCACTGCTTTTGTGTTATAGCTTTCTCTAAAGTAGAAGTTAATCAAATAGATTACTCCGTTTTCTACCTTTTTTTTGTGTGATTTCAGAAGCTTTCAGGCGTCTCTCCCCCCTGCTTTGGATTCTACTTCTAACCCTCCTTCCCTTTTCGATGGAACGACCAGGTTTGTTCAGCTCTCTCTCTCTCTCTCTGTTATCATTTACTTGTTTGCTTAAATACCCAAGAAATAATTTTGCTTTCACTCTGTGATTTCTGACTCTTGAATATGTTGGATTTCCTGTTGAAGGTTGTACATATCTTACACATGCCCATTTGCGCAGCGTGCTTGGATTACCAGGAATTGTAAGGTGGTTGTTCAGTTGCGTTCATGTCTCTCTTTCTGTTAGTTTTAAATTTTTTTATTTTCTACATATCTTTAATGAATTGACCCCTCAAGTTTCTAGAGAACTTCCATAGCTACCCCAGTTATAGTTCCAGAGTAGTATTGACCCCTCATCTTGTAGGTTATATAGAAACACAACCCTAAAACGATGCAGAAGATAATGGAAAAACAGAACAAACAATGCACACGGATTTTACGAGATTCGGCAAAATTGCCTACATCCCGGTGAGATGAGATCCTGCTTCACTATCAATGGAGAATAGGGTTACAATGCTCGTCATCACACCTCTCAGTATTGCTTGCATTACAGAGAAAGAAACCCTCGTTACAAATATATATAGCGAAAAAACCTTAATCCGGAAAGTACATAATTGCCCTCAAATAAAAAAAATTCGAGCAGGGGGGCCTCCTGTCCCCTTGCAACCCCCACGGCTCGCTAACCAGCTAGCGGGACCACTGTACTGTCTGTCGAGGTGCTGCACCAGTACTCCCTGGATTAAACTGCGACGGAATACAAGACATCGTACACCAACAGGTTCCATATCATTCTTTTGCAAACAGTCAGTCTTTCCCGAAGAATGGTTATCTGTTGGATCCAAGTTTTTGAAGCTAACCTTTCTTTTGGATATAAATCGGACATTTTGCACAGCATTGACAATTTTGGTCCAACATGAAGCTACTTCAGATCTAAATCAAATTCGTAAAACTGAAATTCGGAGGTTTCTCTTTCAGATTTTCAAGTTTCAGTGATTGATATCCATTTTTCGTCAATATGGATAATTTGATAGTTATTATTCTTCTTCTTGTGTTTATTTTGGATCCAAAATATCTATTAGCACTAATTTTGAGCTTTGTTTTCTGCCGCCTCTCGTTTCTTCTTTATATTGAGGAGCAGGGGCTGCAGGAAAAGATTAAGTTGGTTCCAATTGATTTGCAAAATAGGCCTGCTTGGTACAAGGAGAAGGTCTATCCTGCGAATAAGGTGATATTCTTTGAACTTCTTCATTTATTATGATTGTGAGACACTCTTAAGAAATCTTAACATGAGATTCAATTCAAATTTTGATTCTTTATTTTGAAGGTACCATCACTGGAACACAATAATGAAGTTAGAGGCGAGAGTCTTGATCTGATAAAATATATTGATAGCCACTTTGAAGGGCCGCCACTTTTCCCTGATGTAAGACGTGGATATCTGACTAACACCCAGGATGGTGAGTCTCGTTCTCTTCAAAACCTGACAAAAGCCATTATTTGGTAAACTGTAGGATGCAACAAAGAGAGAATTTGCAGAAGAGTTATTGTCGTACACTGACACATTCAACAAAACTGTGTTTACTTCGTTCAAGGGAGATGCAGATAATGAAGCTGGTGAGGTTTTGCCTCGTACTGTATTTTGAGATCCAATTTTTCCATAGTTTTCAAGGCATCACCTAGGCGTCCATGTGGCGAGCGACCCCATGGTGCCTTGCTGGTGTCGCCTTAAATT
Organism: Macadamia integrifolia; assembly: GCF_013358625.1. Lineage (NCBI taxonomy): Eukaryota > Viridiplantae > Streptophyta > Magnoliopsida > Proteales > Proteaceae > Macadamia > Macadamia integrifolia. The sequence goes on along the minus strand of NC_056567.1, from coordinate 4,787,212 downwards.
TTCCCCCCTCAACCGCCTTGGTTCACCTAGGCGCCATGACAACTATGAATTTTGGCATCAACTCACAGTTTGTACTGCAAATAACTGTTAAATGATCTTCATTAGGTGCTGCTTTTGATCACATAGAGAAAGCACTTTCAAAATTTGATGATGGGCCTTTCTTCCTTGGCCAATTTAGTCTGGTGAGTAGATATATATTATTTTTCTCCCTTATTGCCATGTTCTGAACCTATTTCCATATAATAGTCATACAAGTCCCATATTTTCAAGCATTATGAAGGCATATAAAATGATGCATCTAAAGCCCATCATACTCCTTGAACACTACTGCAACTTCTCTGACTTCTCTCTTTACCAATAAAAATCAACCTGCTACCTATCAAAAAGGTGTAGCCCTGAAGGTATAACAACTAGAAAGACATTTATCTATCTACAAGCTCTTCTCAGTTTAGCGTTATAATTTCTCCTGCAAGTTATTGCATTCAGTGCCTATTGCTCTACTATGATTTTGTACCTTGAAAAAAGAGGAAAATTCATGTTCTCCTTTGTTCATGTATGCCACCTCTAATTCACAACTATGTATATGTAAACTTCAGGTAGATATAGCCTATGCTCCATTTATTGAGAGGTTTAAGCCATTCTTTCTGGAAGTAAAGAATTATGATATTACAGCAGGAAGGCCTAAACTGGCAGCCTGGATTGAGGTATGCTTTTTAAATATTCTACTAGACACTAATTGGTATATTTTCTCTTTGAGAATTGTTTCTTCATAGCATCTTGTTTCTATTATGCTGAGGTGAATGAGAGCATCCTTTTTGCCACGAGAGTTTTGGTCATGAACTCACGTTTGGTTCATACAGTTCTTATAAGTGGGCATTTTCTACAATGCTTAAGATGTAAGAATTTCATTTTACTGCTTCCTAGTCAATACTGCTGTTGTCCATTCATATACCAACTAGTTGGAACTGGCTACAAGAATTTTGATTCTTCCATTCCATTTGAACTAGAATCATATCCTTTACACCTCAATTGACTTCAATTTCTGTTTTCACTTAATTTTTAAATCTTAGCCTGGTTGTCTCTATTTATCCATTGCCAAACCATACTTTTCAAAAGCACAAATAATTAAGCATAATTTAGACCGTATCCAAGGTGATATGAATTAATAAGTTCATGATATTTTTTTTTCTAACAAGTAACCCAAAATTTCAGAATCTTTACAAATCTCCAATAAACATTTTGAAAGAGCAGTGCAATTTTTTGTGTTCCGAAATTTGTGAAACATAAACGTGTAATTCCCAAATTAATCCAGATTTATTTTGTCGCAGTCCATGTGCTGACCACATTTTGACTAGTTCTCCAAACCTGCACATTGAATTAAACTTGAGGGATTTTTTTTTTTTCATTCTGAATTATTCCCAAACACAAATTTGTCAACTATGCATCTGTTCTAGCCATATGAAGATTGCACTTTTGAAGATTACCTCACCACCCCCCCCCCCCATCAAAAAAAAATAATAAATAAATAAATAAATAATAAAATATACTCTTCCTAGGGCGGGGCATCATTGGGGTTGAGGTAGTCTTTGTTGGGTTTTTGGGTTCTGCAAGTTTTATGGTTCTAGTAAACCAAGATTTCAAAGGGACAAAATATCAACGGAAAATACAGAACAGATTGCAAAGTAAAAGAGGGGAAAAAAAAAGGGTAGTGAAGGTATCTTTATGAATACTGGTTTAGATTTAGCCTCTAAATCACAATGGTTCTTTTATTCATCACAATCTATGTTTGGATGCATCTTTGTTATTTTGTTTTTGCAGGGCAGATTCTGCTTGAGCTAGGGATCCCTCTTGTTTCTTTAGGTCTGTCCAAAGAAGGTAGTGGGTATTGCCTTTTTCTCGATACACATACTATTTATCAAAAAAAAAAAAAATTCTATGTTTGATGTGCCTTGGTATATTTGTTGCATCATGCTTTTTAGCAGCATCTACTTCCTTGATCAGTAGACAACTTATTGATGTATAACTCAGATTATTGTAAATCTGAGTTTAGCAATTACATGCTTAGAATGGATGTGTTGTAGGAAATGGACAACATTGAGGCTTACAAACAAACCCGACGTGATCCCAAGGAGCTTGTGGAAAGTTATAAGAAACGATTCTTGGTAGTCCTTTCTACTCATCATTATTATTAATCTGAATCTCTGAATTGTTGTTAATGTCAATATATTACTTTGTCTAAAAGGACAAAGTTCAGCAAACCCTTTTAACTGTTTTTTGGGGATTGGTTTTGCAGGCACAGCTCTGAATGTTATGGTGGTTTCTTCAACCCATTAATAAAATATCCGACTTCATGCTCCCTAAATGCTTTTAGTGCTTCTATGAAGTGTGGTAGATCAAAAATATAGAATCAATGCTGTGAAGGACATAAGAAAATAAAATAAGGTTAAAGTCCTTCATGGAGAAAGGAACGGTATTTACAACAAATTGATTCTTTAGATGTGTAATGGCTTGTTTCAACCTTAACTTTTATTACCCCAAAATTGGCTGCTGTTGTCAATCTCCAGAGTTATAACCCCCTCTCTCTCTCTCCCTTGATCTCAAAGAATTGATTTGTGATGCGGTTGTCTAAGGTTTCCCCCTTTCGAATCTTCTAATAGTGGGTATTTCAGATATTTAACTGCTCTGGATGAACAAAAAAATATGAGACTGTAAAAGTGATCCGCATATTAATGCTGTGCAAATCTTTTTCCCTTTTTCACATTTTATATACAAGGAACGTGAGGTCAACAAAAACTATTCACGGACCAAGGAAAAAATTTAAGAGCCCGTTTGGTATCGTTTCTGTTTCAGAAACGCCGTTTCGTGTCAAAAACGAAATTTTCAGTTTCTGTGTCAAAATGTAGTTTTTAAACGAAAAAATGGTGTTTCAAAATTTTAGATTTTTATCGGGAATTTTTTCTTTTTTTTTATTGTAAAATGGAACGAAACTGGGAAGACGGAACTCCATTTTGGATTTCTGTCCAATCAGAAATGTATTATAAGTGCACCAAACAGAAGATTTTGTTTTTTTGTTCCAATAGAACGAAAAAACTCTAAAAACATTTTTTTAGAACGATACCAAATGGAGCGTAATAGTTTCACATTTTCATACATGATGGGTAATATGGCTAAGATAAAACAACGAAATCTGATTTAATTCATATCCGAGGAATTTTACATGTATGCTCTGTCTCTCTAACCCCACCCGTAACAGCTAATAGCTACTGGACTTGATACATTGCCAACCAACCCATAAGCATCGTCATAGCCATCATCTGATTTGCCAGCAATGGCCCTCCTCTCTCACCTGACCTGTCAATTTGACCTGGCATGGTCCTTTGAATCCCATTGCAGCACCACCATTTGTATGAAATATGATCCCTTAACCATGGTTTTAAGTATTGGTATCTGATTGATTGTATCGATCATATTGTATCGATATCGGTTGAAATCGATATTGATACCTGACGGATTTGGATGGATTCCTAATATTGTTTCATAGGTGGAAAAAAAAAAAAAAAAAAACCGCACTTACCCAATCCTAATACTGATATCAATACCGATAATTAAATCCTTACTCATTAAACCAAGAAGATCGACTATCAACGTGCACTTACTCAATCCTGATACTGATACTAATATCAATAATTAAATCCTTACTCATTAAACCATGAAGATCGACGAGAACTACACAATGCCACTCCAGCTTCATCCACAATGGAGAGGGAGCTCCAGTGGTATTTCAATCGCGTCACCCACAAGGTCACCGTTGCTATCATTGCTACCAGTGGAGGAGTAACCAGGAAAATGTGAAATGACTAAAATGTACCCTCAAAGCTTCCATGTTTCATTTAGGATTTTCTGCCCTAATAGGAAAATGTGTAACAAAGTTCGAAAACCCCATATCAACATTATCTATTTTTTTGTGGGTTGAAATCGTCTGCAATTCCGATCTTGTACAATTCCGTGCAATACCACCTTTAGGCGGTGACACGTGTATTGATACCAATACAATGGTCCAGATCTGCTACAACTAATAAAACATTAAATTAGTGAAGAAGCATTTAAATCAGATCTAGACCATTACATTGGAATCAATACACGTGTCACCCCCTGAAGGTGGTATTGCACGGAATTGTACGAGATCGGAATTGCAGACGATTTTTTTCCTTTTTTTGTAGACCCATATGAACATTATCATTTTCCAAAAAGTCGGGGTAAAATTTGGATGGACCTTGTAATATTCTTTCATTTTCGTTCTTTCACAAAAAATTTGTTTGATTTCTAAATTTTTCACATGCTTAACTTTAAAAAGAATTAGATTATTTCCCCATTAAACTACAATCAATTGTGTTCTGATTATAAAAAAGAAAATCTATGTTCAATTGTAGTGATCTAAGTTTTTCCTCGATGGCTCAAGCCTACTCTAAGCCAAACAAGGCTTGGGTTAAGACTTCTGACCTTTAAGGGCGGGTTAGGTTGAAAAACACTGACCTTTGGTCAAGGTTGGGCTGGGCTGGGCTTAGGAGGGGCCTAGCCTAACCTGGCCCAGTCCTGATTTTAACCCTAGTTTATATAATAAATTTGGAGTTGTCATCCTATCATTTTATTCATATTAACGAAATCTAAGTCACTGATTCTTATAATCAAGTATCATGAACATCTCGTATTGTTTTGCACTTCATAATTTTAATTGTATGTTGATCATTTGATCTATTGGTGCTACTTTTGTTACTCTTTAATGCATATGACATATATATATATATATATATATAAAGTAAAAAAAAAGGTATAGTCTGACCATGGCAAAAATCAGGGTCAATCCGACCTAATCAGGGCAATTAGGGAAAGATTGGGTTGACACGAGCCCGACAAGGTTGCGTTAGGTTAGGAGTTAGATCTAAGTTGAGTTTTGGAGACCTAGGATTAAATTGGAATTTTAAGAAACACAGTCCAACCCAACCCTCTTTCACCCTTATTCAATTGTTTAAAAAACAGGGTCTAGTATTTGTGCATGATCACCTTTTATCCAGTATGGATAAAATGGTATTACATGGTCACCCCTTTATGCATATCTCAACCATATACTTACACCATTGGGATACAAAAATTTTTGCCAAAAAAATAATTTGTTTTGCTAAACAAATTGTAAATTTTGGCACAAACTTTTGTGGGTCTATGATTTTCTATAATTGCCTCTGGTCTCAACATTTCAAAAGGAAAGAAACTTTTTTGGTTTGATTTATTAGTTTTCCACAGCCGCCACTTCTTTTTGTTTACTTAAATTGATTGCTAATCCAGAACGTTGAAACAAAATTTTGGTGGACCCTGTAGTTTTTATTGTGTCTATGCATTAAAGTAAGGATCGATGGAGGTTTTTGCCTCTTGTTTTCATGGTTCTCCACAGCCGCCACTCTATTTTGTTTTTGTTCATTAAATCTTGGGTTTTGTAATGGAAGACTCCACGGAACATTATAAAGCTTTGGGCACTATTAATTGACATCTGGTTTTAATTAAAGAAGATCATTATTCTGTCGAGGTACCTTTTAAAAAGTTCAATATTTTCAGAGAAAAAAAAAAGTTATCGGTTGACACAAGTGGACCTAAGGATTTTTATAAATTATCTTCTTAAATCACGGTAAAGGTGGAAGAATTGTTCACCAATGACTATTATTGCACTTAAATGGCTATATGAAACTTTTTGGCTTGATATATTAATTTTTTTACAGGCGTCACTTCTTTTTCTCCTCTAGAAGTGAAGGCCCTGTAGATTCTAGTAAGGGTGTCAATTGGTTGGTGATGGTCGATCGAGCTTGATTGGGCACCCCAAATCAAAACCTTGCACCATACCCGACTGTTTATGTGATCGAGCTTTAGAGGCTAGGCATTGATCGGTAACATTTGATCGGTTGGTGATCAGGCCATAATCAGTGCCTGGTGTTGGGATGAAGCAAGCTTCAAGATGGAGATGGAATGCCAATGTAATACTTCAAATATTCATGGTCACAACACCCATTATCACTGACTGACCTTCCAGATAAATGTAGTTGTTCCATCTTTGGCAACCTAGCTTGTAGAGTAGTTTATTTTTTTTTTTCGGGTAATGGTAAATAAGGTATTCAAGTGGGAAAAATGATCGATCCAAATCCTCTCCAACCACGGTAGGCGCCCAACAATATCCTATTGCTAGGAGCTCCTTGGGGTGCAACCCCTAGTGCTAGGATGTGTGTCTGGGAGTCGGATCTTTTTTAGTTCACCAGCCTCTTTAGTATGCATTGGATGGCTGACAGTAGTGGGGCACACACCCCCACAAGTGCCTACCAACCTTTCCAATTTCTGTGACAAGGGCTGACCCACTTGAGAATATCTTATTCTATATCTGAATATTTCCAACCATCAGATACTCGCCACATGTCTAGCGTGGCTAGGGAGGACTTTCTCTTGGACCTTTTCAACCAAGAGTTTAAATTGTAGGAATCTAAGATGCAATTGCGATGGCTTCAAAAGGTGAAAGAAAAATAGGAGAACGACGAAGAGAGGTTCCTTACACCACAAAAAACATTCAAGTGGGGGTTGGACGACATCTAAAGTTGCACTTAGAGTCGCCACTACAGTGATAGGTTACCTTTTTGCATACAGCTGGGACCCATTCGAGTTTCCACTAAAGCTTCCGATTGTAACAGTTGTTTTTTCTGCCCACACCACATTTAGAGCTGTCACGTTGTGTGTGTGTGTGAGGAGAGAGAGAGAGAGAGAGAGAGAGAGAGAGAGAGAGAGAGAGAGACGAACCTCGTCCCCTCTCTAGACTTGGTTCAATGTTTCTTCTCTCAATCAAGATCAAGTAATCTTGGGATGGGTCTCGAATCTTAATTGATATTGATTTGGATTGCTCTAGATCATATTGGATTGGAAAATTTGATTTTTTTTTTTATTTTTTTAATTGATTTTTAAGGTAAGTGTTTTCTGTCTGAGAGCAGTGCCTAGATCCAGGCACAAGGTCGAAAGACCCAAAATGGGCACAATGGTCATTGTACACTTCTTGTGTCAAACTATCAATGGTGGAAGGATTGTTTTCAAATAAAATACTTTGTTCTTAATTTTTATTACATTTTTACCCTTTATTGTACCAATGGATCAGTCAAGACTTGTATCGCCCCTTTCCTTTTGTAGTGAGTGAATGAGATTATTCGTAGGGTCAAAAAGGGCACTCCAATGAGTCAGACAGTGGAAAAGCAAACTCTAGTCAATCATGATCCCAATGGACATGAAAACTCTATTAAGTGTAATACAAAGAAAGTAGGGAGAGAGAAAAGTAATAAAATGGAGAAAGAACCCTATCAATCTAGTGTAAATAACATCGTGCATGGGGCCAATAGAATGCAGCAGAATGGGGGATAACATGGTCTTTTCGCACCCACTTGTGTCTGGGCATAGGCAACACTAGATTGATATGATTCTTTCTCCTTTAAAATTATAAAAAATCTCCTCAACTAAAAAAAGGCGTGAGAAACATAGTCAAGGCCTCAAGGATAAGAAAAATAGTTATAACAATCAATTGTTACTTGTTGTATGGTTATAACAAGTAACATTTGATTTTATAACCATTTTGGGCAAGTCAAGCAAGAGCTTAGTTATAACAAGTAACAATTGATTGTTATAACCATTTTGGGCAAGTCAAGCAAGAGCTTAGTTATAACAAGTAACAATTGCTTGTTATAACCATTTTGGGCAAGTCAAGCAAGAGCTTAGGTTTTTCAAGCCAAAGTTGCACCCCCTATAGGTGTTTGGTAGATATATTCAAAATAAATAATACCATAAGATCCATAAGCAATGCATATGCTTAAACAAATGCTTATACTTACTTTAACCTATAATGAGTAAAGATAATGGTTAAAACGTCAACCCCAAAAGGGACAATGGTCCTTGTGGGGGGAGAGTGTGGCCCTTACACCCGGACATATGGGGGAGGGGGCAAAATGATTTCCTCACACCCATGAAATATAAAATGATGTCCATGTTGACGCTTCCTCACTTTCCATTTGGCCTCCACACAAAGACAAGGGTCACGCTCTCCATAGAAACACATTCCCATAAAAAAATTACAAAAATAACACAAGAAATAAGAAATGGATATAAAATACAAATTATTTGAAATTTTAGGTTTACATTTTTTTTTTTTTTATTTGATAAAGAAACAAACTATACAAATAGCAAAATGTATATTAGTCAAGTGATGTCATCCCAACTACGAATGGGGGATTTACACAAAACAGTATTCCGAGCAACATTTCTAAGGATCTGGAAAGGATAGTCAGAAGGGTGTTTAATTACAAAAATAGGAGTGAATAAGAGTTCCTCCAATTCCAACCTACAGGTTATGGTGGCCCATGGCCACATCAAAAAATTGTTAGGGTCTATAAGAACATCAAAAAAGGGAACATCACACCAGAGCTCGTGGATAAACCATCCTGCCTGTTGTGCTGCTGCCAACCCGACTAAGATCCCCTCCGCAGCTGCTTCAAAAGCCTCTCCTGTCAGCAAAAAATTAGCATAGAAAAATAAGCATTGGCTATTAGAAAAGATTGCAATAGCCCACCCTAACAGATTGTTAATTGTCATCGTAGTGAAAACTAAAGTGGCTCTTTCTGGGTTTAGCATATCCATGGGGGGAGGTTGTTGGTGGGTCTGTGGGGGTTCTTCGTTGTGGGTTGGGGGGAGGGTTTAACTAAGCAACAAGCATTGGACCGGTATTGCACTTGTTTCAGTATACTTCCCGGGTTTGGTTTTGAGGATCCGAAGGTGACAGAATTCCTGTGTATCCAAATAAAATGGCAGGTAAGGATAAAAGTCTTAAAGAAGAAATTCTAATAACTAGAGTTCTGTTTAAAGGATTGAAAAAGGTACATAAGAAGGGAAGGGAAAGAATTAAAATTCAAACATTCTATTCTTAGTCCAAGCAGACCAGCAGCCCACTCTTCTTGAAAACTCGCATGTAAAAAGCACATGCAGGATGTCCTCCTGTCCACGTAGATATAGATCACAGGTTGGATCTATGTCCATCCAATTATTCAGGGATGCTGTGGTCGGAAGTCCTTGTAGAGCCACTATCCAAAAGAACAACTTAAATTTGGGGAGAATATTGATTTTTCAGAGAAAACGCCACCATTGAGAGCAAGGTGATAAGCAAGCACACCTGTGATGGCATTCAGTGGATTGAGTTAGTAATTTTTTTTGAATAAAAAGGGCAACAATCTTGGTATTGAGAGACCCCTTGTCTGAAAGGTGGCACCTCCATCTATCTTCGTAGTGGTAAATAGGCATTGTAGATATTAGAGAAGATAGATGAAAAGGAAGGCAACTACAAAGAAGATTCGTATCCCAATTCAAATTGGTAATGGTCATACTTACCAGATCCTTATGATTGTAGTGAGGCTCCAAAAATTCCTCGATAAACACATTTTGAGTGTTGAAAATCCATGGGTCATACCAGAAAAAAGTGCTACAGCCATTGCCAATTTTCCTGGTAATCATTGATTAAGTAGGGTGGCCGATGGGTCCTAGAAGGTGGGCTGTGACAACGGTGTGGGGGAACCCAACATCGAGTTGTTGTGGGCTACACCACGACCTGTGACAGGTTCCAATGCATGGAGCGGCTCAGAGTCGCGAACTGGAGAGACCTAGTTCACAGGGGAGGAAGGAGCACCTTTGAACTCAGATGGGTTCCCAAACAAAGTGTTGTGGAAAGAAGAAGAGAAGGGACATCAGTTTATAAACAATGGATTTGTAAGGATATTACTGAACAAGGAGCTGGATTTCATGTTTTTACCCTGCTTGAATTCAACTGTGCAGGAATCGGCCATGTGTGTTATTTGACCACATCGGATACAAAGGGAGGTGAGTTTGAACAGAAATTTCACCGGTGAGGACTATCCATTTGGAAGAGGGATTTTGGAGGAGAGACAAACAACACAGGTCTTTTTAAAGTTGACCTTGATACCAGTGGTGTTGTTAGGTAATCCCATATCCACATTTTTGGGTATAAAGACCAATACTTTGCCCAAACAAGAAGCAACTACTTGAATATTGTGGAGAGCGAACGAACCATCAGAGACATGAAGGACTTGAACCCAAATGGGAATGAAATCCAGTTCCTTGGAAGAGGTGGTAGAGTTGGGAGCAAGAGTACCCAACTGCATGAGTCGATCATCACACCACCAGGGAGAAGAAGCTAAAACCGCATCCCGAACATCAGAGGAGACAAAATTGGAAAAAAAAAGAGCCATCGTCAGCGCAACATACCAGAATCATGCCTTTTGGGTCCCAGATGGAGACCAGCCCATCACTTCCCTTACTCATTTTGGGTTGGTTGAAATTTTACTGATGAAAAAATTGAACAACCACTATGTAGTGGATCCATCCATGTATTTCTATATATGGTATAGATTGTGAACCATTAAAGTAGTGACATTTAAATATCCCAAAAAATGTAATGGATAACTTTTTCTTTCTAGCAGTGCTTATGTCACCCTCAAGTGAGCTAGCTCATCCAAATAATTATAGGTATTGATGTACATAAGGTAGGTAAGTCTAACCATTGGATAACCCACTATATTTTTTCTTCTTATGAAATGGATTGGGTGAATCACCTATAGTGAAGTCACTATTTTCTTTTCTCTTTTGGGAGAAACCATGATCTTAGACTAAAAAAGAAAAATAGTCTGATTGTATGCACAAAGTTAGGGGAATGTTAAGATTTTCAATTTGATTTTAATTATTAGAGAATAGAAAATCTCCTAAAAATATTGGAGGTAAAAATAAACTTTTCCTTTTCATTATTTCCGTGTTCTAGAGGATTTAATTTTTCTTTATTCCTATTATTAGAGGTCCAAAATACTTATGCAATCTAATCAGAGGGTCCTACCATGTGAATGAAGAAATTCTCTTATCAAGGCTTTTTTTTTTTATATTCCCACTAACTCTTTTTATTCTCACCAACTTTTTATTTTTATTTTCCAAAATTAAACAATCATCTATAAAGACACAACAAGAAAAGATTCATTTGCATTATATATATATATATATATATATTTTAAACTTAACTTGTTGAATATGCAAAGGGGTTTTGGGATACTATTATCATAACTTATTGATAAAAAGCCAATACAAAAAATGACACTAACAAAGGAAAGAAAGTTCCTGACCCTACGTGGTATGTTTCAACCAGGTTATGGGGAATCAAATCAGTCACATTTAGAACTTTTGCATATAATTTTGCCCACCTCAAAGTACTTATCATCTAATACGATAAATGGAAGGATGATGTGGAAAGTACAACCATTAAATAAGAATGGTATAATTTTTTTTTTAATAGGTAGAGAAGAGAAATTGATAACAATCACAAGGTTTGAACTCAAGACCTCCTTAATATTGGCTTTTCGTGTATCATAGCTCACAAACTAGACTGGGCAGTTGTAGTTGAATGATATTGATCATATGATAGATTTCGCAATAAAACTCAATTATTTACCCCCATGTATTACCATTTTCCCCTTGTAGCTTAATCATCTATTTGTTTTTAAAAATTAACGTCTTAACTCTTTAATATTTCACATCAACTTTGATCAAATTCAAATTTGATAGATAAATTAGCGTAATATAGGATCATTATACACATAAAATTAATCCGTACTTAGTCTACCACGTGGCAGATATTAGGTCCAAATTACCTAACTTCCTATCGTTGGACACACTACTAGGCTGACATTAAATAAAAGGGGGAGTATCTAAATGACATCCCTATTGACGTATTTAGAACTTTTAGCCTTTTTTTTAATTGCTTCTTGTCAAAGATTAAGAAAAGAGATTTTAAAATAATTTGAAAGCAACATATCATTATTATGTTATCAATAAAAGTTGTTATTGTTTTGCATATTTTTTGAGTACATATATAAAATAAAAGAATTTATCCTCATGAAAAAAAAATGTGTTATATTGAAAGGGTAAAAAAATAAAATTATAAATTATTTGTCGCCTTAATGGATATTAATAATAAAATCCTTTAGGAAAAGAAACAAAATTTCACTCTGAAAATTATTTTTTTTCCTTTATTAATTTTAAAATCTTAGAAAGAAGATTTATGATGCTCACTATGCATGAATCATTCTTCTTGATGCATACATTGCTGGAGCACAACACAAAATTTTCATATTTACAAACAAATCAAAACTTCATGATTGAGCTAATCCTTCTTGTAAAGGACTAACGTTGCAAAATGTGATACATACAATTTCCATAACTTGCTTTTTATTTTTTAGGAGAAAAGAATCTTGCCCATTTGTGTGTCTTTATGCACAAACACATGTGGGGATAGAAAGATGGCGTTGCCTCCCTCAAAAAATGCCTCTGTGGGGCCTCCTATTGGCCTTCGTAGTGATCGCATAAGTAGATAGGGTTCTTTTATCCTATTTTTTGATAAGAAGTATTTTTCTTTCTAAAGGGGAGTGTGGCCTCTCTGTCTAGACACATGGGGAGTGGGGCGACGAACCGAAGATGAAATAATTGATCCACCCTAATGAAAGGAAAAATAACTCTTATATAAATGCTTCTTGGGGCACTCTCATCACTCTTAAACACGCATAGAAATCACACTTCCCCACATAAAACAATCTCCTTCTTAATAACAAAAGCCATTTTTTTCAAATCTTTGGCTCCAAAGGACTGCAAAACTACAAAAGTCTCAATGTCTCGTAATGTCATTAGCTCATGATATGCAATATAATCACAAGAACATCCTCCCTTCATGATGCAGAGTATTTTCCCTCTAAAAAACATTTCTTAACCACGAAAAAGATTTGAGTCAAGATCGACGGCTACTGCAACCTTATGTCACAAAATGTGCCATGAAAACAACTGGACAAGATTTCAAATTATTTTGGATAAGATCAAATATGCATTAGATACCAATCCAACGATTGAGAAGATATACTGAATCGTACACTCCCCCTCTGATTACGAAATTGATATCCACATTCAATGTAAGGCTGCTATGTGTGGAAAGCTTTACAGGACACGTCAGCCAATGAGCAAAGTGGCAATTACAATGTGGTGGGGCCCACCTCCTACATAAATGGTGTAGGATAAATACTAGTATTTTTCCACCCTAATCGTTATTGTATATTATTAATTTTGTTTTTAATCCCACTTCCTTTTCTGTAAAGCGAAATTAATAAGATATAATTAATAATAATAATAATAGTAATAATCGGAACCAACGCTTCCAAGCAGAAACAAAAGGGGGAAGCAGACAATAATATGTTCTTATATAGAGAGCTTCCTCTGCTCCATAGTCTATTTGTCTCCGACTTGGAGAAAGTGAAGGATCGAGAGTGAAGGGGAAACTAGGGTTTCTATTAATTCTGAATTGTCTACGCTCGTAGGGATCGAAGAATTACCTTCCTCTTCGTTTGATTCTCTGTACAAGAGGGAGAGGTAGAGGTACATCTCCTTCTTCTTCATCTTCTTTACTCTTCTTATCGAAAGAATTTCAATTAGGTCAATGGGTTTCTTTTAATTGTTGTGATAGAGCGGTCATTTCAGTTAATTTTCCTTTTTTTTTTTTTTTTTTTTTTTCTTTTTGGTTTGGATTGGATTGATGGATTCTGCACTTCTCCGTTAAGTTTGGTCTCTAGCATTTTGTTTCTTAATGGTGTCTAGTTTTCTGGGTGGATTTGAATATGGATAACCTCTGGATTAGTGAAACCAACCATTTTCAGAAAAAATTCGAAACGAAAGGAGGGTTTTGGTAGATCTTTAACTATATCCGAGGAAGAAAATTTCTGTTATAACAGAGAATTCTAAGCTTCAGAACCGGGCTCCGGCCTCAACCGGTTCGTTCCAGTGTCAGTTGGTTCAACTGGTAATCATAATCATCCCAAACCGTCAAATGAAGTCAATGGAATCCTCTGTAATCGAAAAGCAAAGTGGTTATTTTTATACAAATTGTTCTCCTTTTTCCTTGGAGAGAGAGTGTGCGCCCTTTTGGTGACCGGTTTATTGGATCATTGGTCGAACCGGATGGTCCACCCTGCCTTTGTTTGCTGGTCAGTACACCTAGCAGCAGGGTTCAAGACTTCTTGTGTATTCTGTTGAATCTATGCTTTCTAAATCTGGTGATTGAGGATCCATCCAATGAATTTTGTGGAAGACTGAGTTCTGTAGGGCACTAGGGCAAGGAAAGGCTGACCAGAATGTTGGCGATGTAATTCTCCATTTGCATTATCTAATGGACTCTCCTGGTCATTGCACATCTGGCAGGACAAAGTCAATTTCCTGCAAAACAATTTATTTATCACTGATTGAATAGCAAAGGTAATTTCTGTATGTGTGTTCTTAGGTGGGAACATAATCTTTGAAACCTTCTTCCTAAACTGCTTCCTCTACTGGATTTGATCTAGACAACCTACTGGAAGGAAATTTTTAAGATGGTATTCTCACTTGACATGAAATATGGTATCTGCATAATAAAAGCTTTCCTTGGTGACAGCTCTTTATCTCTTCTCTTCTCAACACAATCTCTCAATTTATCTTATAAGAAAATAAGTTCTATTATTAACAAGAAAACCATTTCTCAAATTTGCTGAAAAGTTCCTTACAATCACTTGGTCTGGTCAAGCATGTGTGTTGTTTGCACTTTATGTCCAGAAAATCTCATGATCGTATCACCTCAGATGCATTTAGCACTTTGGCAACAGTGGTATATACAATATTCTTGGTTTTCTTCAACTGTTTTCCTGTATTTCCTTACAGCTATTGGCATGTGAAATTGTTTGCCTATCCTGGTAGGTACCAATTCATAGAGTTTTGAAATGGTGTTGTGGGAGGTTGACATGCTAAAAGCCTTGTTCTTTTTAATAATTGTTTTTGTCTTTTTTTTTTGGGGGGGGGGGGTGTGGAAAGAGGTAATTGGCATCTTACTGGCTTTCTCATTCCGAAAATTACACTACAAAAACTGTGCTTGGCTATGTAACCAAATTTTGTTTGTGTTTGCTTAATACATGTTAAATAATATGTGTTTTCATGCATAATGTACAGACACACAAGATGGCTCTGATTTCCCAGTCCAGTCCATCATACAACATCTTCTCCAAGATAGCACAATGTAAATCTGAATACAGTGTGGAAGAAATCAATTTCCCAAAGAGTAAAGCATCCAAAATGAAGGAATGTTGGGCTAACTACTCTTCCATTCTCTCGAGTTCCAAGAGAACACTAGGGATTTCACATTTGGATGGTGTAGGATGCAGACGAGGATCTAGATTGATAGTTGCTGCAAGCCCTCCTACTGAGGATGTGGTTATTGCTACAGAACCATTGACAAAAGAGGATCTCGTAGCATACCTTGCTTCTGGGTGCAAGCCAAAGGAAAAGTGGAGGTATGTATTATATGCCTTCCTAGTTCTGGCATTCAATGCTTCTATTCTATGTAAATGGATGAAGCATCAACACACTTTGTATAATTTTAACTCTTCGTAGGGGATGTTAAGGATTTTGCTTTAGTATCATGCCCATTTAGAAATCAAACTCTTGGTTGAAACATTTCTAGTATTTTGCTTTTCTCATAGTTATTAGTGTCGAGAAGCTCACGTAAATTGATTGTGAAATCTGTCATGAAATTTGCCTTGGATATTGAACAACCCACTTTCTTTTTATGCTCGTTTAACTTTCACTTTTATATTCAGTATAAGTATTTTTTACGAGTCAGGTTCTGCTATAGTGTTTTTTTTTATTTGGCTTTGCTTCATATTATCATCAACATTGTCATTTGTGCATATCATTTCCAATTGGATACAAGACTCCCATTCCTAAGGATAGTAACAGGGTTGCACTAATTTAAGGGGCACGCTTGGTCTAACGGTAAGGAACCAATGGTGCGACTTGATGGTCAAGCGGTCGAAGCAACATCTCGACATTCTTGGGGTAAGGCTGCATAGTTTTCGCCCCCTGTGCGGGATCCTCGTGCCCTGGGTACTCCCTTTTGCAGTGGGGAAAACTCAAGCCCAATTTGATGTATTTAATCAAATTGTACGCAACAGTGACAAAAAATAGGTCTCTGTGTCTGATGTGGGTATCAGGTGTGTAGTGTGGCATCTCCTGGTGAAAATCAACTTATACAGAGAGCAGAAGTGTCAATGTTTGACAGCTATCCAGACATGGGGTATCTGATAACTGAATTTGGTGGAAGAATTGTTGTTGTTAAATGGTTAGATCCTAGTCTAGCCCAAAATCCAATCTTACCTTTGAGCAAGACATATTTTGATCTACATATGGTAAAGACATGAAGGTTTAAAGTATCGGTATCGGTCGCCGTATCAGTTGGCTAAATTTAAGATACGTATTGGGTCGGTTGGTTAAATTTAAGATACGTATCGGAGGGGTATCGTATCGTATCGTATCGGAGATATTTTAAACCATGAGGTTTCTAAGTAGCCTATGTAAAAGTTCATTGAAATTATAAGTATCTGGGATGATATAACACCCATTTGAAGTATTGGACTGGTGTACGGTATGCTGGCAGGAAACACCCACTCACTGCCCCCCCCCCTTTGGTATAAATAAAGTGGGGGCAGGGAGGTCATTACACATGGGGAGGAGAGAGATAGACACAGGAGTCCGGGACCGTAGGGTATGCTCCCGGACAGAAAAAATTGTGCCATTTATTTATTATAAGGAATATTCTTTTGGATGATGAGAAGTAGTTCATTTTTTCTAGAGTTCATATAAGTTCATAATGTGAGAGAATCTAAAATTTATGGACATACAAACTTGAATACAGACCCAACCTCACATTTAGAGTTGGGCTTTGCCAATTGAAGTTAAGTTCATTAGGTAAGTTAAGTTATTGGGTATAGGAAAATTTTTACCAGAAATGAGATAATAAACTTACATACAACAAATTAATTTATTGAGTTATCCTTCTATAAATAACTTGAACAAAAAGATTTTTTTTTTTTTTTTTAAAATAATAAAGACCTTAAGGTTAATTCCAATTGATTGCATTTGAACTGTATTTGTACACAGATAAAGGGCAAGTGGTGATCAAGTATGCTTGCTAACTTTGGTGCCTAATAGTGTTTCCATATAGCAAAACAAAGGTTCAAAAATAATTTCTCAGCAACCCAAAAAATTAGTTGAAAGTCAATATAGGGACTTTTATGCGGTGTTATTAATACTATTAATAGGCTATAATAGGAGCCATCACTTGGTGTGATGACAAAAAATTAGCTGCCTGTTTGAAGATGCAGTTTCAAGTCTTTGGACAGCCACTCTGTGTGGAAAATGCTGAAGGTTAAGACCAAACCAAATCCACCCTCTTGAGACTTGGGGACCCTATGAATGTGGGACTTGAACCAAATTATAGTCATTTTTTCTCATAGCCTAGAAACGGGTTTGGTCATTCAGTATAAAATTCATAGATTTTCCCTAAGCTTATATTGCTTTAATATAGGAATAGAAATATAAAACTACAATTGGCTTTAGTTTGATTTCATTTATTGTATTAGTGGATTATAAAAAAATTGACTATTCACTTCGAAGTGTCTAAATTGATAAAACTACCTCTAACCTTTTTCCCATATTTAGTTAATATCAGAATAATTTAATAGGAAAATGTGTAGTTGAAATTGATTATTATGTAATTTAATTAATGATATTAAGATGCTGTAAATGGGCTTGGTCAATCGCTAGGAAATTCTTAAATTAGCCCTGAGCTTATGCTATAACAAGATAAAGTAGAATTGTTTAATTAAAGTTTGAATTTGTAATGGGCTGTAATGTATTTATTATTGTATTTATGTATTAGAAATGGGGTTGATTGTTTAACATTAAATGTCTGAATTACCATTAAGTTTGCACACGAAGTATAAATGTTTTGAATAAAAATATATAACTAAAGGGTTAATTAGTGCCAATTAGTAGATGATGTATAAATGCATTAAAATCTATTAATAATCCAGATGAATTTATATGAAAATATTCAGCAGTATACATTTTTTAAAGAAACATTATAAAACAAGAAAAGGCTAGGGAAAAATAGTAATTTCATCATAGTTGTCACGACATCTAGGTGATCCTAGGCGTTAGAGGAGAGGGGGGGGGGAAATCAAGGCAACACTGACAATGCATCAAGGTGTTGCCTTGGTGACCAAGGCACCCTTCCAGCAAAGGGCGTCTGGATGCCTAGGCGACCCCTTGACAACTATGTTTTTTTCTTTTTTGGT
Source organism: Macadamia integrifolia (assembly GCF_013358625.1). Taxonomy (NCBI): domain Eukaryota; kingdom Viridiplantae; phylum Streptophyta; class Magnoliopsida; order Proteales; family Proteaceae; genus Macadamia; species Macadamia integrifolia. The sequence goes on along the minus strand of NC_056567.1, from coordinate 4,768,898 downwards.
AACGTGGCAACTATGAATTTTAATGTATGAAAGAGAGAAAACAGCATAATTTTCTTTCAGGTATTGTTCAATATACATAATCACTATTTATTATACATTGACAATCCACTTTAAAGAACCAGACGAGAGTCTTTTTGATTTTTCAGACAAGGTTTCTTTCTCTGGATAGTTAAATCTGGGCTGGAGATGGGCCGGTCACATAGTTTTTAAGGCGCTGATGTGGTCTAGAGATGGTAAGGCAGTGCTCCGCCTTATGTGAAGTGGCGTCTTATGGGATTTTTTTTTTTTTAAACATATTTTAAAATTACTTGATGAAGATTCCAAATATAGATTTTTTATTGGTAGGTGTATGGTTTTGTTAATACTTGAGATGTATGGGATCAGCTTTACTCCATAAAAAATAACCAAAACAAACAAAACAAAAACACGATTCACAAACAGGGTTTGGATTTTGTCAAGGGTTTTAAGAAAGGGCTTTGAGAAGGAATCAAGGAAGAACCACTGATCCAAGCGACCATTTTGCTGGGGCAACGGTGAGCTTCATTCTTCTTTGACAGGAGTAGAAATATAGTGGATGACCTTAGGACTTAGGCACTCATTTTGGCATCATAGAGGTAAGTATAATAAATACTTGTATTTTTTATGTCTTCTTTTCTTTATATTTAGAATTTTGGTTTATAATTATGTATTTATATTATATGTTAATACGTTATGATGATTGATGATTGATGATTGATGAAGATGAACTTAGTTTATTCACTTTATTGATTTGTTTTGTTGATGAATATCTTACATTGGTATGAATATGAACCTTTAATATTTATTTAACATATGAGTAATAGGATTCAACTAGGATTTGAGCCAAATAGATTGGTTTTATAAAAAAAGTACACAAGAATGCTTTACTTGATATGCTCGCCTTATCGCTAAGGCGACACTTTATGCTCGCCTTATCGCTAAGGCGACGCTTTATGCTCGCCTTATCGCTAAGGCGACGCTTTATGCTCGCCTTATCGCTAAGGCGCTCTGAAAGACCCTCAAACGCCTCCGTTGCCTTACCGCCTTAAAAACTATGGCCGGTCAAAGGGATTCCTCTAGCTTGGATTAGCCGAAACCGTACAATCTGATTTACCATTTCTTCCTGTCATGAAGAACTGGACCAGGATTCTGTAGATTTTTGCAAGGCTTCTGATTTCGTCCTTTATCATATTCTCACTCCTTGAACATATAAATCTCTGTTGCCTTAATGTGATAGTGTGTATGCTGTTTCTGGATACTAATAAACAATAGTATAATCTCTAACAATATTTAAATTCTATGCATCATTATGCCCTTCATGTCCTTCATAGTCACTTAATATTATTTTATTAGATTTAAGTTTGATCTTCTTGTTGGTATCTATACCAGTTTCTGATGTGTTTTTTTATATATGATCTTTCACTTGTCCTCGCAGGATTGGTACTGAACATGAAAAGTTTGGTTTTGAGATGGGAACTTTACGTCCTCTGAATTATGAGCAAATATCACACTTGCTTAATGGCCTTGCTGAGAGATTTGACTGGGATAAAATAATTGAAGGGGACCACATTATTGGACTGAAACAGGTGAAAATGCTTTCAGGATAATACTATGCATTTTCTAAATTAATATTTGATTTTTGAATGATTATACTTGGTGTTTTGAGACCAATAACTTTTGAAGACATATTCAAGGAGGATATGGATTATGTTAAGGCAGCTCATAACTTGGTTGTCTGTTCCTTGGTGGATGCATTGATGGTCTCCTCTTGTTTGCATATCTCACTGGAGAAATTTAACTGAAAAATTGGCAGGGGAAACAAAATATATCATTAGAGCCTGGTGGCCAGTTTGAGCTCAGTGGTGCACCTGTTGAAACACTACATCAAACTTGTGCTGAGGTTAATTCACACCTATATCAGGTAAGAGAACTTTTCTAAGAAAATTTGCTTTATTATCAAGTTGGCAGGGCCTTTTATGCCCTTAATTATTGTTTCATGTTTCTGCTTTTTATCAGGTGAGACAACCATTTTTAGTATTGATTTGTTGTAGTGCCAAGTTGGCAGGGCCTTTATGCCGTGTAGTATCTTTTCATGTTTCTATCGACTTTTTTTGGGACATCTAATACTCAGTGTTCTTCTTGTTTAGTTATAAAAAAAATTGTTAATGAGTTCTGCATTTTTATCTGGCCATATTTCTTTAGAGTCTTGATAAAATGCAGTATAAAATTTCTTTAGAGGCTTGAGAAAACACAAAGTAACAGATCTGGTTTAAGTTTCGAATTTTTATTTAGTTAACAAACTGATTGCTTGGGGTTCTAAACACTATCAAGAAGGGCAGGGGGTGTGGTGGGAATGGGGAAGAAGAAAATAGGTTGGTGTTTTTATGTCATGTAGCATCCTTCCTTTAAGATCATGATCAACTTCATATAGTCTTCAATGAGGCTTTTGGGTTCATCGGTAGTAGGGTTGTGAGATAATTATGTTAGGTCATACTGAGAATCTGAGAGAGGGAAGAGGAAGACATTTTGAGTTTTATAAAGATAAAAAATAGAAGGAAATGAAATTCTGTCTTGATCCACTGAGATTCAGCCCTGCGTTGCATCAATTCGTCTTAAGAGAATTACGGTATATATAAAATGAAAGGAAATGAAATTCTGCCTACTTGTTTAACTCTCTACATTCTACTCCTAATTCAATTGATCCAAAGGAGGAAAAGCCCTGAACTTGCTTTTTTTTTCTAGTATGTGCATATAGTCTCTTTCCTGATTTAAATTGTACCCACTTCTAACACAGCTTCCATTTCTTGTTGTTGGTGCATCAGTGCACCGACAATGATAGAGGGGAATTCCTTCTTTTTTTTTTTTTGTGAGCCTTAAGGAGAGTTAATCTCATGACCTCTTACTTGAGAGCTATTGGTCTTTTCCAACTGAGCAAACCCGTTGGGGTAGGGGTCCTAGGGGAATTCTTTGTCGGTTGCTAATAGCTTTTATCTTGAATCTGATCCCCATCCCAGTTTATGGCCAAGACTTGCGAAAATTGGACTTGCACTGAGTCAAGCCTTTATTTGCAGTTGATTGTTAATCTTTGTGAAGAGCTGCTGTTAGGAGGTAAAATTGCAGGGAGTTGATGATGGGAATTGCGTACATATGATTCTCTACCCTGATTGATTTGCACAAAACTTTTCATGTTTTTGTCGGGTGTCATTTGTTGCTCTGTTTTATTCTCCAGAGAATATTTTCATGTGGATATTATAGTGGGAAATTTTTTTTGGGAGGGGGGGGGTTTCATGATTTATTCTCCATTAGATGATTCTAAAACTTCAGTCAAGAAATTAGAAAAAAGAAAAAAAATCCTTTCGATGGAATGTAAACATTTACATTTCTTTCAGGATTTGCTGGATATTCTCTACCCTAACTTTAATTTCACCAAATTGAACGCCTCCAAAGCAAAAACATTGTTGAACCCACCTGGGGTCAAGGAAAAAATCATATGATTGAAAGGAGAAAAGGCTGAGATTGATGAACACATATTTGAAGGTCAGAAAACAAAGTGGAAAAAGTTGAAAATTGCAAAAAGATGTGGCTTGGGCTGCTTTAAAGGGCCATTGGCTGAGCTTCAGTGTGTCATTGCCTTTTAACAATGACTATTTCTTTTTGTGGGGTTGGGGGGTTAGACAATAAACTATTATCTTTTGTTTAAGAATCTGACTTGACCATATACTATTATTTACATCCATCATTAGTGCTTGGACTGAGATTGTGGCTGAGATAAAGTGTTAAAATCCATTGATCAGTTCTATTAGGCTTGATGCATGATTGAAAAAAAAAAAAAAAATGAACCAAGTAAAGACCCTCTCTCACCTGTTGTAACCAGTGTGGTATTCTTTCTCAACGACTGTTGTGGTCACATTTAATTTTATAGTGGATCTCCCTATCTTAAGGAAGCAGTCCCAACCAAGTTGCCTTACGTGAGTAGGAATGAAGATATATCATTGAACACCTCCTCCTCCATCATTGCATCTTTTCTCTACAATTTAAAATAGTGATTTCATTTCTTTTGGTTGACTCCAACCATGAAGACAGGTGTTGTATCGTGGAGGAGGTGACTGGGTGATTTAAGACTGTTATTCTGTTTGTCTGCCATTTTTAAAGAACTCTAAGACCACGGATTTATCTGAGATTGGTTTTCTATGGGTGCTTTAATTTCCATAAGATGCTGCTGAATCCCATCCAATCTGTTTTAAGTTATATAGCCTTGCTCTTTTTCCTATAGCACTATTGTTGTTGGGCATGTCCCTTTAAATTGTGACAATCTTCATTCTCCCTCACCCAAGGTAAGAGTTTTCAGAATGTGAGAATAGTTTCCAATCGCAGGTCTATGTTATGATCCTCCGTAGACCTACCTAGCTGATACCCTCAAAACATTCCACTGACCTTGTAATGTTTTATAAATTGGTTAACATCCTATGGTACTTTTTTATTTCTCAAAGTGGACACCTTGTGTGGTTATGGATATATTTCTAATGCCACGTCCATGTTTTGGGCTTCAGCTTTGTTTGTCCCGACTCTGGCAAAGAGTGAGTAGTATGCTTAATACAGACTACATAAAATGCTCAAACGTTCTTGTTTGTGTTAATGATAAAATATGATAAGAGAAGCACCTTTTCTGTTGAATACAACACAGTAGTTAATAAAGAAACAGAATATACAAGCTATGTCAAAGTATAAACAGAAGGTCAAGAGTACTTCAAATATAAACTTCTGATGATCTTAGAGTTTTAAGCTGCTACCTTTTGCATGGTTGATTCTGGACATTTGTTGTTCTTGTTATTCTGTTTGCCTTCTTTTCTGATCAAGTGCAATACAAGAATTTAAATTGCCAAAAGCTCATAGAAATTTTCGCTTTCATAAAACAAAATGATACTACTGTTATACAGGTCAAAGCTGTTGCTGAGGAGAAGAAATTTGGCTTTTTAGGAATTGGTTTTCAGCCCAAATGGGGGGTTAAAGACATACCAGCTATGCCAAAGGTATTACTTATGTTTCTTACCAATTATTGGATGCTATGCTAGCATGTGCACTTATATGCGACATCATGGCATATACAATCTCTGGGAGAAATGGGTATCTGTGGATATTAACATTTTTATGCATGATTAGGTTTACGTGTTAGATCTTCTGAGCTATAAAGGTGGTTATGTTTATTATCCAAGGGAAATTACTTGTGTCTTGATTAAATCTGATGAATAATCTCCCCACATTTGGTTTCCTTGTATGGAAGCTTAGATTGGTCAGGTTTTGTCACCATGGATGCGACATATTTTGCTTGTATACCATCTATTTTCTTCTCATAAGGTCCTATTTTTAAGTCCTTGTTGGTTTGGATTGGATCTCCCTAGGGACAGAAAGATGATGTTGTTTTCATTTTGGCCTGATTTCCAATCTGTTGTAAGGGTGGAGTTCTTTAGAATACAAGAACACATTCTATTACATGGAACATTTGATCTAAAAAAAAAATTATAGAATTTTTGGGAACAAATATTTGGAGATTATAGGGAATTCCTTAGAAATTGGTGCAATTGTTTTATTGGGATTGATAGGTCTAGCTTTGGGTCTCATATTCTTTGATCTGACATTTTTTATGTATTTCTCCTCTCTCTCTATCTGCTATATTGTTCTTCTTTGTTGAATGCCATCACCTTCTTTACTGTGCATTTTTATCCTTCTAAATGAAATCTTTGTTGTTGTTTGTCGAAAAAAAGAGAGGGATGCAACTCTAAGATTCTGGTTTTAATCCTGTCCTGCAAAACTGATCCATAATTTTCTTTACTCTGAATTTTTTGAGCCCTTTGTTTATTTCCTTTACACTTTTTTCTGCTGCATGGTTTGATTAGATGCATTACTGATATGGAACAGGATAGATATGCGATCATGAGGAATTACATGCCCAAAGTTGGCTCTTTAGGGCTTGATATGATGTTTAGGACATGTACTGTTCAGGTGAGATGAGCAATCAATTTGAGTTGATTTGATCTTGCTGGCTAATATTATTAATGCTTCTTCTCAGATGCTCCACAAAATGTTCTATCTCCATTTATGATTTTATTAGAGAATTTTGTTTACTTTTTTAATTTTTTCTTGGGGGTGTAAGATATTGAGAATCAGATGGATTGAATGATGCAAAAATTGATGGATTCCCATTCTTGCCTTTGTAGGTTAATCTGGACTTTAGTTCTGAGATAGACATGATCAGAAAATTTCGCGCTGGTCTTGCTTTGCAGCCGGTTAGAAATTATTCCTTTTCCTTTCTATAAACTTCTGTGGCTGCATGTTCTCTAATTTCTTAAGTACACATGAAACAGATTGCAACTGCGCTTTTTGCAAATTCACCTTTCACTGAAGGAAAGCCTAATGGTTATCTTAGCATGAGAAGGTGTCTTCAGTTGCCTTAAACTCTTGCACATTCTTTTATATGCTCCTACCTATATTTTTCTGTTTATCTACTTAGGAGTTGTATTAACTCTTTGTGATTTATTACAGCCATATTTGGACTGACACGGATAACAATCGCTCTGGCATGCTTCCTTTTGTTTTTGATGATTCCTTTGGGTAAGCATGTGTTTCTTTTGATAAAAAAGAGAAGTAGATTATGATGTTTTCTTTCTGTTTTATGATCAAAGAGGATAGGGATTAAGTTGTCTTTCTGTTCTTATGATCTGTAAAATTTACTTTCTATTATTATGTTTTGTAGCTTCCTTCTGATTTCTAATAGGTTTATTGCTATTATTTAATTGACACTTCCTTGTTGGACCTAAACAAAGCATTATCTGCAAACAAATAAGTTCAATGATATATCTAAAACTGGACAGGGAGCTTAGATTTGTACCTTTTCACTTTGGATAAAGAATTTATAGAAAGTCAACTGACGTAGTAATTAGAATTTCTCTCTTAGTATTGTGTGCATACCGCATAGCTGTTCAGAGGCATGACAATGTTACTTATAAGTACTTGTGGCAAGTTTTGTTTTTCCATTTCTTATTTTCTGTAGACATGTCGTGACATTGGATCAATCATTAAGTCGACCAAGTTTACTATTTCTCTTAAGAAGTGCCTAATTAGAAGCATTATGCTGTACTACAATGGAGCTACACATAAGGCACTAAGCAAAAGTTGTTGGATTCTGGAGGTGCTATATTTGCTCTCATTTGTCTTTTGTGGTCTATGTACGCCTTTTGTCCTTCATCTTCATCTCTTTTCTTGTAATGTATTCTATGATGCAAAAATAAATGTTGAATCACTTTATGCTTTCAGAAATCTTTGGCACTGATATGGGATGGGTCAATTAATATTCTTGAAATTGAAGAGATGGATATGCATGTTGGTCTGTTATATAATACCTCTATACCATGATTCAAATTACTTTTATTGTTTAATGTGTAAATGAAAAATGTGAAAATTTCTCACATTCGAACTGGAGGGTTGAGGTTGTTAATTATCTGACTTTGTTATTGAGAGGGGGGAAACCAATATACAGACCACGGGGATATATAAGGAGAAAAAGAAAAGAGGACAAGGATCACGGCTGCAAAACAGGGCCAAGATATCCAAAAACTAAAGTACACTATCACTGAGGCACCCTCAAATATATGGAAGACCTGCTCAAGCCTTACTTAGCTGACTCTTATAATTACTTGATTTCCTGATCAGATTGGACTGATACGACTTTCTTCATTTCAAAAGTGACTTGAAGAAAGTTTGAACCATACCTGTGGTGTAACCATCCTGTATGTAGCATCAATATCTTTACCTTCCCGATTTGGTGGTGTAAGGGTATTGTAGAGAGATTCGTCCAAAGCTTTGATCTTTCCTTTAGGAAAAATGCAGCTATACATAGACTCTGGTCCCAGCTAAATTGGTCGGCAACATGGATCTTTACCCTTCATTTAGCTCTATTTGAGGTCATACTTGATACAAGGCTTAATCTATGCATGTCTTTCCTCGCCACTTCTCGCTGAGTCATTTAGGTCTGCCCTTGGCTTCTTTAGCTTCTTCAATGTAAATCAAACACTTCTCCATATAGGAACATGGCCACGCCACCTCAGACAACTTTCTCATGGCTTATCATGTATCGGAGCTATACTCCCAAATTAGCTCTAATTTGGTAATTCCTTACTATATCCTTCCTATTTTTGCCTTATATACATCTCAATTACATTGAGTTTATCTATATGATGCTTCTTAATTGCCTAACATTCTGCACCAACATCATAACCGGTTGTATGACTATCCTAGAAAAATTTTCTGAAGTTTTAAAAGGAATACGGCAATCACATAGCACTCTAGAAACATCTCTCCACTTTATCCATCCTATCTTAATTCTCTATGGAACATCATCCTCTATATCACTTTCTTTATTTATTAGCCTAGATACCTAAAATAATCACTTTGTGAAATCTCCCACTCATCAATTTTCACCTCTCATTATCTGTCCAAGTGTAACTGCGCACCATATAGTCCTTTTTTGCTCTACTTATCTTAAAACCTTTTGATTCTAAGGTTAATCTCCATAATTCCATCTTGGCATTAATCCCTGCTTTTGTCTCATCCACCAAAACAATATCATCAATAAAAAAGCATACACCAAGGAACCTGATCTTGAATGTCTCTCTTATTATTTTTTAGATAAAGTATGCCCAGCAAAATCAACATGCATGCTGACATATGACATATGGGGTCGTGGCCCAAATATGACAATTGGGCATCTCGTTCTAAACCAATTACTTCTACAGGTCTGCTTTTGAGGGAGCCAATGGCTATGTGAGAGTTGGTGTCACCTCTCGACCAAACGGGGATGCCATTTTCCTTTACCCTCAACATAGAAGCAGTACTGTCGTAGAAGTTAATAATAAAGAGTTTCAAATGAGACAAGCTTGCAAGCCTTCAACTGGATCTTCTGAATGAGGCAATCTGATTTTGCAATCAAAACTTCCCTTCCTCTATTAGTCAGTCCCACTTTTGGGACGTAATTGGCCATTAGCTGGACAATATGTGCTTTAAATGTTTTGATTTATTCATTGTCTGCATTTTTTTTCTTCATTTATGAAGAGGGCAAGTTCATTTACCTGCAAATGACAACTCGACATTTGAAAGAGCGGGAGGGGGATCTGGAGATACCACTACCAGTACCTTTTGTGTTCTGTCGCTGATGTCCATTTCTCATGGAACATTCTGGTTGGTGGGAAAGGTTGGGGAGGGAAAGAGAGGCTTAAGTGAAATACAAGTTGAGGGCTTCCATCCGATAATGAAGGACCTAAAAGCAGGAAGCTTTGGGGTGGGACCTCTGAAGCAAGAATCTCTACCGTTTTCCTCGTCAGATGAGTCATCTGATTACTTTTATCAAAACTCTGTGCTATCTTTTGACCTATGCTTTTAATACTTTCTGAATTGCTTCTTATATTATCTGACAAAGCATTATGCTGCACCAAGCATTTTTCTTCTTTCATATAAAGTGAAGTGATAAATGATTAGATTTTCCATCATTTATGTATTCAGGAAAGCTTTTATCTATTTCCATTGACATTCTCATTTCTTCTTTTGCAGGTTTGAGCAGTATGTAGACTATGCCCTTGATGTTCCCATGTATTTCGTTTATCGGAATAAGAAGTATATTGACTGCACTGGAATGTCCTTCCGGGTTTCCATCTATCCTTAAGACTCATTTTAACTGCTGCTATATTTATTTTTGTACAACTTTCCTATTGGTCTGAAGGATTTTCTTTCCCTCTTATATGCGACTTTTGTTATGGTCTATTTGCAGGACTTCATGGCAGGTAAACTTCCTGCTGCTCCAGGAGAATTGCCAACACTTAATGATTGGGAGAATCACCTAACTACAATTTTTCCTGAGGTTAGATATGTGGCAAGATTCTTGTTTTTTTTTTCCTGATATATTATTACAGTTCTAGATTAAAATGAATTTGTTATCCAATACAAGTGCCTAAACGAAGCCAATGGTGCTCTTTAATTCAGGTCAGGCTGAAGAGATACATGGAGATGAGGGGTGCTGATGGGGGTCCTTGGAGGAGGTTATGTGCATTGCCAGCATTTTGGGTATTTTCCCCCCTCGATTTTTTATATTTTAGAACTGAAGGATTTATTTCTAATTTGGTTTACTGGTTGGAATATATATCAGTGGGCTGGAAGTCCTTGATAGTAGGTTGGATTGTTCGGATTCGTGAGTGAGCTTGTGCTCTGTCAACTACAGATACTGGAATCTGTCTTAAAGAGAGTCCCCAGCTCTAACGAGCAATTACAATTTCAAATCTTAAATTTTTATTATCATATAGTATGTCAATTGCAATATCTATTTCAATATCAATTTTTCCTGTGGTCAGATATAGTTTTTTTTTGGTATGAATGTGTAGCCAACTGGTTGTAATATATCTTGGATTCAATTTACCCATGTTGATTCTGATTCTGTATCACATGTAGGTCGGAATATTATATGATGATGTTGCACTACAAACTGTTCTTGATATGACTGCTGATTGGACTACAGAAGAAAGGCAAATGCTGAGAAATAAGGTACTGTAATGTCTCAAATGATTGTGAATTGAATGGCTTACTTCTCCTTGTGCAAATGTTAAGATGAACTGATGTAGTTTTAGTGTTTGCCATTTTATACTTATTTCTCCCTACATAAATTCTGACTTGCATCAAAGAAATAGACCCTATAGCGGAAACTAAATAATGTTTGCTAAGACCACCTGTCCCCCGTCACTGAAAGTCTGAAATGGAGACTCAACCAGAAATACCGCAAGGTACATATCAAACCCCATTCACTAGACTTCTTAGGGAAAGAAAGCCTAGAGATAACTTGGACATGGCTGCCCTAGCCTTTTACAAAGAGATAGAAACTTTTTATTACAAAATAGAAGCCAAACAGAAACTAACAAGGGTAACAGAAAATAGAAAATACTAAACATAGAAATAGAAACTAACTAAACTAAAATGCAAACTGTAAAAGATCTTGGGGTCACTTTTATGCAATCCGACTTCCTGGCAGCATCTCTCTTCCAAGGCAAGATGTAATGGAGTCTACAGAATATCTTCCATTTCTTCTGGAAATTTCTCTCAACACAAGGCATATAAGGGCCCCACACAATCTGTAAAAACATCTCCTTCCCAGTTGCTGGTCAGTGGCCACATAGGGGCTGATTGTGAGCCTCAATAATGACAGAACATGGTTCACAAATACTGGCTTGATGTGGGAAGCAATATGGCCCACAAATACTGCTGGCTCCTGTCCCATCGATCTACATTACTAAATGCTCCAAATAACAGTGGATTTGCAACTTATGAAAGTTTCAGTTTTTTTTCAGGGGATTTTTTTTTGGAGGGAGGGGGGGGAGGTTTCGAAACTCTCTTTCCCCTTCTTCTAGGGTCACTCTTCATGGTACCTTTGGGTATTAAATTAAGGATATAAGTTTACAACTACTGGGACATACTGTGGAAATCCATGGGGTGACAGGATGATGCAAGATTTCTAAGGTGTTTCCGTGAAGAGCTATTAGTTAGCTTTTCAGAATACAGATTTTAAATACCCATTTTTAAATATATATAATTTCTTCTAAACTCAACTAAAGTTTTTATTATTTCCATTGAAACTTATAGTTAGAATTTGGTAATTTGCACAAAATATCAAGTGTTGTTTGCTCAAATTTGACTCCATGTCCGGTGAAAAACTATTTCAGGGAATTTTAGTGTTCTCTGTCACTACTGAGATGGTACTAGTTTGACTTTTGGTGTAAATATGCATCTTATCATTCCTTTACTGGTTTTTACTTGTACAAAGAATCTAATTGCACTTATTGAGTGATGATAGGTACCAAAGACTGGTCTAAAGACACCATTTCGGGACGGGCTGGTGAGGCACGTTGCAGAAGAAGTTGTAAAGTTGGCCAAGGTAGCATGCAATCTGTGTGTGAAAGATCTGAAATTCCTCTATCTAGATTGATTGATTGGATACCTCATAATATACATCCATTATGTTGCAGGATGGGTTGGAAAGAAGAGGCTACAAGGAGACTGGTTTCTTGAATGAAGTGGCTGAGGTGGTAAGGACAGGTAATGCGTTTCAACCAGAATAAGTTATTCTTCTCATATTTTACGTCTTGAAAACATCTGTTAAGTGTGAAATGACCATATGTCTAAAAGTATCTAGTGTAACTGCATGCCATTTCTTCAGCATTTGCCATGGCATATGATTTTAGTGCAACTTGAACCCCCTTGCCACCATGCCTTATGATTATGTGCACTGAGAGGGGGGGGGGGTCACACTCACATTCCTAGATAGGACTTGTTTTTATGAACTTATTCGCTTATAGCACTTCATCCATGCGACTAAGTGAGGGATGGAGGGAGGGTGAAGTGGAGAGAGAAAGGTGGGGGAGGAGTTTATCCCTTAAATTCCTCAGGTGATCTAGGATTATTCTCGTACTCATATTGAAATGGAATCCTCTCAAGAGTACATTCAAATGCTTTGTGATTCATTTTTTTTCTCTTACCCCATAGTAGTTGGAAGGTTTACGTCTGTTCCAGTTTGATAGAGGACAACCAAGTTACAGATTATAGTTTGCTAAACCTGAAAACGGTTGGAATAGACATAGGCTAAGCAGGGTAGATTCAGATGATTGGGATGACAAGGGCCAGTCCACCCCTGAGATGCTTTCCCCACCCCCCACCCCACCCCACCCCACCCCACCCCAATATATATATATGTATTGAGAGAGAGAGAGAGAGAGAGAGAGAGCCAAGCCCACAGAAATAGAGGCCATCTCTTGCCTCTCCCAAATGAAACAAAAATTCGAATGACAAGAAAGCGTACATATAAGTCTTAACAAATGTGGCATCTTTGGGCCATAGTTTTTTCTTCTATTATTTTTTAGTATTCTGTAACTACTAAAGGGTTCATTGACGTATGTGTGACCTTTCAAAGAACAATATTTCCACAATTGTACCATTATCTGTGCACCTCTTTGGGTATCCCCTGTACTAATACTCA